>NC_136263.1:18484982-18489982 GCF_964187855.1 Myxine glutinosa
TTTAAATCATGGTCCGGTATTTATTTCTCATCAGGACCGATGGAACAGGAAGCTCCATCGTTTCACCTTCTGGACGTTCTCCGAAGTACAAATGCTTATATGAGCCTCGACCTGTATTTATGATATCTTTTAAACCAATTATGAAAGTTCATCAGTGCATTGTGTGAAGATGAAGAACCCAGGATTGATCAGATAATTTGACTAAATGCAGGAGATTAAACGACGTTTCCCGTTTTCATGACGATAAACGACAGTCTGGTGTAATTCGCAGCCATAGATGTCGTCGTGCCCTGCGGGATCCAATCCCTCGGTCCCTATTCCCATAACGTGCTTCCTAAAACACATCCCACTCTCGATTGATCAAGCGCGTCATAAAGAGAAGTCAGGTGAATCATAGATATCAGGTGAATCGAGGGGAGGGGCGAAAAGGGCTGTGCGGAGGGGGGCTGGGTGAAATGGGCTGTGCGGAGGGGGAGGGTGAAATGGGCTGTGCGGAGGGGGGGGGGTGAAATGGGCTGTGCGGAGGGGGGGGGGAGGTGAAATGGGCTGTGTGGAGGGGGGTGAAATGGGCTGTGCGGGGGTGGGGTGAAATGGACAGTGCGGGGGGGGGGGGGTTGGGTGAAATGGGATGTGCAGAGTGTCGTTGGGTGAAATGGAATTTGCGGAGGGGGGAGGGGGGGTTGGGTGAAATGGACTTTGGGTAGGGGGGTAGGGTGAAATGGGCTGTGCAGAGGGGGGGGGTGAAATTGGCTGTGTGGAGGGGGGGTGAAATGGGCTGTGCGGAGGGGCGGGGTGAAATGGGCTGTGCAGAGGGGGGGGGTGAAATGGGCTGTCTGGAGGGGGGGGAATGGGCTGTGCAGAGGGGGGTTGGGTGAAATGGGTTGTGCAGAGGGGGGGGGGGTGAAATGGGCTGTGTGAAGGGGGGGGTGAAATGGGCTGTGCGTACGGGGGGGAATGGGCTGTGCAGAGGGGGGTTGGGTGAAATGGTTTGTGCGGATGGGGGGGGGGTGAAATGGGCTGTGCGGAGGGGGGGTGAAATGGGTTGTGCGGAGGGGGGGGGTGAAATTGGCTGTGCAGAGGGGAGGGGTGAAATAGGCTGTGCGGAGGGGGGGGTGAAATGGGCTGTCTGGAGGGGGGGGATGGGCTGTGCAGAGGGGGGTTGGGTGAAATGGGTTGTGCGGAGGGGGGGGGGTGAAATGGGTTGTGCGGAGGGGGGGTGAAATGGGCTGTGCGGAGGGGGGGGTGAAATAGGCTGTGCGGAGGGGGGGGGTGAAATGGGCTGTCTGGAGGGGGGGGGGAATGGGCTGTGCAGAGGGGGGTTGGGTGAAATGGGTTGTGCGGAGGGGGGGGTGAAATTGGCTGTGCGGAGGGGGGGGTGAAATTTGCTGTGCGGATGGGGGGGGTGAAATGGGCTGTGCGGAGGGGGGGGGGACTGGGTTGACATTTCGATGCCAATGCAATTCCTGCACCGACTGACTTCCCTTCCCCCCGCAATGCACGACGTGGGAGAGGAATGGCTCGGCGGGGAGCAGGAGGAACAGCTGCTTCTCACCGTACACGCCGTACGTGACGTTTCCCCGAACCTGCTCCAAGTCCTCGTCCTCTGCCCGGGGCCAGAATCCCGCCCCGCCGTAATTCCCCATCTCGGATCCTGGGATCCTCACATCTCGCGCAGTGCGCTCCCGGAGCGCGCGCTCCCCGTGCCGGGCGCACACCGATCTCCCCTCCGGCTCGATGCGCCACTCCACCCCATCCCGAAATCCCTCCTCCATCCAGTGCCTCTCATTCCTTTTTTACCCGTCCCTCCCACCTCTTCCCCTCGCTCTCCGATGTAACCTGCGGTTCCACGAGGTGGCGCGCTCGAGCGCGTTCGCGTTCCATGGTAACCGGGACTATCCAGCAGGGAAGTTGTTGCCATGGAAACTCTTCTTCTTTACGTGTCCTTTGGGCTCCGTTTATTTTTCATTTTCCATGACACTTGTTCATGAGGGGAGTGATTCCATCGACTCGTGTAACCTGCTAATGAAAATCCCACCGTTGTGTATGGAGAAAAGGTTCGCACAGCTAAAGGTAACCTTGTGCATACCTTTTCTGCGACCAACATCCTTGCTACCTGCGAGTGTGTTCCGTTAGCAAGCCGCTTGCTATCGTTTTCCAAGCCTGTCGTTCCGTATTAATCGCTTTGCAAGAAGCTCGATTAGAGGAACAAACAAGACAAGTGATTCGTAATGTTTTAAAAAATGGCCTCCTTGGTCGGATTTGTGACGATACTTCAACCTGCAGTGTAAGTAATACCATATATATATAGTTAGCGCGGGAGATGGGGTTTTGAAATCACTTCTGGGTGTGTTTGTATGTGTGTGTGTGTGTGTGTGTGTGTGTGTGTGTGTGTGTGGTTGTGTGTGTGCGTGTATGTGTGTTTGTATGTGTGTGTGTGTGTATGTTTGTGTGTGTGTATGTGTGTGTGTTTGTGTGTATGTGTGTTTGTGTGTTTGTGTGTTTGTGTGTTTGTGCGTGTGTGTGTGTGTGTGTATGTGTGTATGTGTGTGTGTGTGTGTGTGTTTGTTTGTGTGTGTATGTGTGTGTATGTGTGTGTATATGTGTGTGTGTGTGTGTGTATGTGTGTGTGTGTGTGTTTGTGTGTGTATGTGTGTGTGTGTGTGTATGTGTGTGTATGTGTTTGTGTGTATATGTGTGTGTGTGTGTGTGTGTGTGTGTGTGTGTGTGTGTGTGTGTATGTGTGTGTGTGTATGTGTTTGTGTGTGTGTGTTGTTACGGGGTCCTCTACAATCTCCTGGTCTCCGTAACCTCCGAACCCCGAGAGGAACCCCGGCAGAAAAATATGTTACCCTGTGGTGAAAATTAATAGTGAAACCACACCAATGATTTATAAATGAACAAACTTGTATTATAAATCACACACAGGTATAACGGTACAACAAATGGCCATTAAGAGTGCACTCTATATATCTCTTATATAAAGTCAAATAACTCACTGCTCCCAACGAGTGAAAAGGACACTCCTCAATGTCTCTATGACTTTTCCCAAGGCGAATGGGATTCGCTCCAGCGGTCGATGGAACGAAATCCAGTCGAAGCCGGAATCCTGCTCTCCAGTCGATATCTGAAACATGTACATTGGGCAAGGGTGCACACCCTGCCAAACTGTACAACGGCGCCCCCCAAAGGCGCACCTTCACCGCTCACTCAGCAAACCGCAATGTAATTGGAGACGAAGTGGTCGCACACACACATCCCCGACAGATGGTAGGATATTGGGGTGAAGATGACACGAAGCAAACCTTCACAGGTGTCCGAAATGCAGGGTTCAAAATGGCCGACGGCTCTGGCTTGAGCCGATGTGACGAGGCGAGGATTCGTCGGAATCTCAGCACCCCAAATCTGTCTACGCATATTTCTCCAATCCAGCGAATATTCTTATCGCCGGATGTCCTTTCCAGGAACTCAAAATCCCCTCGCGGCTGTCGGTAAACCTTGCTCGTTACGGAGCGCTGACGTCACACGTCCTCTCCGACTTTGCTCGCGCTGCTTCTTCCTCTTCACCTCATTGGCTTCTCGTTCGGTTTCCTGTATCATTTTAAGTTAACCTTTTTAACTTTTAACAACTGTTCATAAACAATAAACCTTGGGAAGACAATAATAGTACATAGAATCCGAAATCTTTCAAGTGGAGGAAAACCACAATAATGGAAGTTACGAGTCCATAACACTTCCCGCCCTCAAGAAAGAAAGTTTGAACACAGAAAAAACTTTCTTTGCATACAAACTCTTTAAACAAGCAAGTAAATTCCCAACCCAAATCATCAATTCCCATGGGCAACAATATTCAACATTCCCCAAAAAATAAAGCAACAAAATTTCACACAACCCACAGAGATTTCCAAAGTTAATTCACTCTGGACAAAGCATCAGGAACGACATTGTCCCTGCCCTTTACATGTTCAATTTCCAAGTTGAACTCCTGCAAAGCCAACCCCATGTCATCAACCTCTGATTTTTCACTTTGAGTTTCATTTGCATGAAGGTTAAGGGGTGGTGATCAAAAATCCAAAGTCAAGCCAATCGCTAGCACTTTTTCTGGGAGGCCGAGCTGAGGGCCAGGTTCCATGGTGGTTGGGTGGTGAGGCCTGGACATATTCACTACATGGACGCCTTTAGGAACGTGGAGTTCACGGTTAGTCCATGTAGGAAAGTTCGCTACATGGACGCCTTTAGGAACGTGGAGTTCACGGTGAATCCATGTCGGAAAGTTCACTACATGGACGCCTCTAGGAACGCGGCGTTCACGGTTGATCCATGTAGGAATCTTGGCTCGGCTGCTCCGCAGCATCCAGTGCTTCAACTCTTTCTAACTTTCCTTACAATCCTGGTTGAACCACCTATCACGGTAGTCACATGAATAGCGGTCTCCTTCTCGGCCACTCCTCTGATAATCCTTCCTTCAGGAGCTGCCATAACTCTGGAAGCCTCCATAATAATATCGATTGCGGCCACCACCACTACTACTCCGTGGTCCTCCTCTGTAGCCCCCTCGACACCGAGGAAATGCCTTCCCTACTGTTATGGTCCGACCTTCCAACTCCTTGCTATTCAGATCCTTTTCTGCCACTCTGGCATCCTTTGAGTTTTCAAACGTGACAAAGCCAAACCCTCTTGACTTTTGTGTCTCCTTGTTTTTTTATCAGCAGCACTTCCAAGAGTGGTCCATATTGGCTGAAGGCAGACTCCAGAACATCTTCCTTTGTTTTGAAGTTCAGTCCCCCTACAAATAACTTGCTAAATTTGTCGCCATCCCTAACTAATGTGGTGTTATTTTCCCTACTGGGCTTTTTAACAACCATCGGGTGACCATAAACTTGACCACCGGCCAAATCATTCCCGATAACAACAGATACTCCCTCTACTGGAAGAGTGGCTTGTAAACCTACGGTGACCGGTCCTGACACCACATCGGACTCCAAATGGATGGCATGAAGTGG
>NC_136263.1:18494982-18594982 GCF_964187855.1 Myxine glutinosa
CACAAACACACACACACACACACACAAACACCCACATCCACACACACACACACACGCACACACACACACACACACACACACACACACACACACACAAACACACACACACACCCACACCCACATCCACATCCACACACACACACAAACACCCACATCCACACACACACACACACACACAATGACATACTGACACTTAACACAGCCAATGAGCTTGGGGGAAATGCCATCACTGCGTCACTTCCCTCAAAAGGAATTTCCTCCTCCTCATGGATGCCAACCGATGGGGATTGTTCGTGCTCTATCCGTTTCAAGCAAGGAAGCAGCACATGCCACTTTTAAAGTCTTTGGTATGACTTGAACCGGTCCAATCCGGATGGGTGTTTTTTTAGGAGACACCATCTCCTTACTGGATGGCCGCTGGCTCCCTATGAGAGCTCATCCGCCCTTTGCCAGGTGTTGGTGTTGGTCCTGGTAGAGTGGCACAGTCACCCTCGCCCTCAGCAAAGCCAGTGAGGGTAGTCGGTTTAGTTGCCGACAACGCGATCATGCGGCAGATGCTTGTTAACGGAGCACACCTGCCGGTTACAAAGTTACAAAGTAACAGGTTCCCATCTGTGACTGATGCAGGTGCTTTGTGTGCTCAAGTCCCTGTAATGCAGCCACCATATGCAGCCAGATGTTGTTTGAACATGAGTCACTTATCAACCAACACTTTATGGTCACATGCTCATAACCTACCAACCAATTTGACCCATTATGTAACCACGAACAACCCATTATGCAGACTCCCTGTTCAAGTGTTTGGTCAAAAACGTTATAAAACCGTGTTCTTTGATACAAGAAGAGTGCACAGATGGACCTTCTTGTAGAGCGTGAGACCATTTTTGTATACTTAGTCGAGCCTTGTATAAGAGCTAACACGTGGAATATACAATAAAGGGATCGGGAGACAAGAGGGGGAGAGAGAGGGAAGCACAACACCAGTGGAGAACAGGGACATCAGGAGATCTGTGGAAGTGAGAGGGCTGGGGCAGGGTACACGGGATAAACAACATCGATGGACAGGGGCAGGGTACATCTACTAGGACTTTCAGGAAAGAAAACAGGGAATTTTAAAAAGGTGGATTTGTGGTGTATTAATGGGGGTACAAAAAAGAAAGGTTTTGGATGGGGGGAGATAAGAGATGGTGGTGAACAGCTGTTTTACAGACCTGGAGGGAGGAGTGGGATTGAAGAGAGTGAGGGAGTTTGTTCCAGAGGTGGGGAGAAAGCGGATTTAAAAGAGTGAGGGTGAATCGAGAGTCTTGATTTTGGCAGTTCAACCATAAGAGGGTTGCAAACAGATCTTGTGCGACCTGTCGGAATATTGGGGGGACAGAGCCCAGAGAGAGCTGGGGGGGAGCAAGGCCAGAGAGGAGTCGGTAGAAGACAGAAAGACCACCAACCTGCCTGCGGTGAGTGAGTGAAAGGCCCTCAGAGATAGCTTCATCGCAGGAGATTCCAATGATTCTGAACGCTTTGGTTTTAACAGCGTGAAGATGAGCTAGGTGTGAGGCAGGAGCACCGGCCCCAAGGGGAGAGCAGTATTCCATTGAGCTGCGGATGAAAGCCTTGTATGTGGTGAGGAGCTCAGGTGTGCCGAGGAAGGACTTCGCACGACGGAGGATGCCCAGTCGGCGACTGGCTTTGGAGGCCAGATTTGAAATGTGGTTTTCCCAGGAAAGATCATGGCAGATAGTGAGACCCAAAAGCTTGAGTGACAGAACTTCTTGGAGAGGATTATTCAGAATGTGGATGGGAGGGTTGCCCAGTCGGTCTTTTCGGAGAGACATAGTAAGAGTGTGAGATTTGTCAGGATTGAAAGACATGTTCCACTTGTTTACCCAGACTGTGATTTTGTCCAGGTCTGCAGAGAGTGAGGAGGCCGCAGACTGCCGATCTGAGGGATGAGGAATGGAGCAGCAGAGAGTGGAGTCATCAGCAAAAGATAAAGAGGATTTTCCAGAAAGTCGGAGAGATCATTTCAGAGAGAAGAGTCAATCAAAACTACATTTAATAAATCAAAATTCATCAATGATACCAAAAAAAAAAAAAATCAAAATCATATTTAATTTCACATTTATTATTTTTGTATTTTTCTTTTTGGGAATGATCATTTTTGTTTTCAATCATCCATATTCTTTCTCTGTCTTTATTGTGTTTGTTTCTCCCCTTGTCCACCTGGGATTCAGTTCAACCGAACACCTTTTCATGGATGCTCATGACTGACAAAACACCTTCCTGGCCAAGCAATATTACACTTCGTAGTTCGTCATTGCCTTGCCAGCACAAATAGTTCTGGCAGGTAATTGGTTTCTGTTCAGGGTGCTGGTGACAACCACCTACGCTTTGCGAAAGAGACCGTGGGATCTTGAAAGTCCCCCAGGATCAACCAATGCCGTATAACAAACAGACACCTGTCTCAAATGTTTCCTGTGACGGACTGCGATGTGAAATACCAGGATGGTTGTTTATAGTCGCGTCGGGAATCGACCCCAGACGAGACAACGAAAGGTGAATGCTCTGAAGACCTCTGGTTTTTTTCCCTACCTACCATGCTCCCTACTGTATACTATGGTATACCGTACAAGTTGAACTCGATTATACACTGAACATATATAGTAGTCAGGTTCACTGTTTTTTCGTTCAAAATCATGGTAGATTAGCAAACCTATACATTTTTGGAAACGTTATTACATGGAAAATCTGAAAATCAATGTTTACATTTGCCAATTCCGACCAATTCGATTCGACCAATTCGACCATTCAACCAATCACTTCGATCGACCATTCGACCAATTCGATTTGCCAATCAATTTGACCGACCTTTGCTTGTGTGGAACGGACTGTGCAAACGATGCGGACTATATTGTCGGATACGACACACAGGACAGTGATGACGAACTCTGAATGGCATATTCTGTAATCGTGTATGTTTGATGCCATTGACTGCCTGTGTATATTTTGTCATTGACTGCCTGCGTAGATGTGAAGTTATACTGACTGCATGTGTATATATGATTTTGCTGACTGCCTGTGTATGTTTGGTGATATGAATTATTGTGACACATTTTGATGTTATTAACTGCCTGTACAAAATGATAACATGTATTTGATTATGCAACTTATCGCGAATATAAAGACAGTATTTTGCAATTCAAAACCTTTGATTCGTGTCTTACCATTCCCCATAGCACTAATTTGATACTTTCATTGGATTCCTTGTCCCTGAAAATATAGGTTTAGTATATTTTAAAAAGTTTTTAGGGTAATTAGAGGCAGAAATAGAACAAAATATGTATTTTACAGTGGCCATTTGGAAAATCCAAAATGGCCGCCATACAGGTATCTCTCCAAATGTAAACATTGATTTTTAGTTTCCTTATGCTATAACCTTTCCAAAAATGTATAGGTTTGCTAATCTACCATGATTTTGAACGAAATATAATTTATTGACATCGTGAACCTGACTATAGCAATAGGCAGTTAATACCAAAAACTCCGTTCACATTGTGATACAAGAAAGAGCAATCAGAGATTGCAGACCTTCGCCAGGATGTGTTGCAGACAGACTGTGATTGCAGACCTTCGCCTTACATAGCAGAATATCTCAAAAAGTTAAGGAAGGATTTGGACGAAACTTGGTGGACCGTTTGGGTGTCCGACAAGGACGATTCGATTCGATTTTGGTGAAGATCTGAATATGGATTCGGATATGAGAATTATTTAATTATTTAAGTGATTCTTCACCATTGGGAGATAGGGCGAAAAACGACACATCGCAAGACATCTCAAAAAGTTAAGGAAGGATTTGGACGAAACTTGGTGCACCGGTTGGGTGTGTGACGAGGAAGAATCGATTAGATTTTGGTGAAGATCCAGATCCGGATCCAGCTCGTAGAATTTTTAAGTGATTCTTCACCATTGAGTGATATGGACAAGCAGGCGGAGGTATGACCTCCACCTCCATTTGCTTGATCATGGCATTCCATGCCCACCCACTCCACCTTCCATCTGTACACAGACCACACCCCCGCCCAACCTAACTCCTCCCCTCGCCCTGCCCCTCCCACCAATTTGTTAATTCGTGGCATTGCATCAGTTCCGATGTTGTCTCGTTCTTTAAACCCTTAATATCCAGCGAGATGTGAAATCACATCGACCAGCCTTGGCACCATGCCACCCACAGCCCTCATCCTGCATCGTACGGACGTGATGTTCCCACATTAAAATACGCTGTTCATCCTGTACCGTAATTAATCCCCTTGGGTGTAGGGAACCTCAATATCGATGTGTTTGCACTTTGCAGCCTGCGAATCACCATTGTGGACAGTGCAGGGAACATCAATCAGTCCAATCACAGGAATGTTGAACATCGTATTGGTTTGAGAATGGCGAGGTGGTAAAATCAGCAAAATCACCCAAATTCCAACAAATAAAGGATCACTTTTCATTCTTTATGCCAGAACCTTGAACTGGATACCAAAGTCAAGCATACTAGTCCGTATCCCTTTAACTGTGATCTCAAAATCCAATCAATAACAATCAATAAGCGGAAAACATGAATGGGTTTCAAAAACGTTCGATCCTCATGGAATATTTCTGATTCTGCGCTTTTTATGTTTAAATTGGTGATTGCTTTTCTACAGTGATCCACCATCTTGCAAGTGGAGCGTTTTCACATATTACATGTTCGGAAAGGACTGGCACCTGGCTACAGGCCCGGTCCAATATCAAAAATGAAGCCGAAGGTAAGGAGCGACTTCAGTGCCCCCTCTCCATCTTATTATAATAGAGCAAACGCATATGGTTATGTGTGCGACCAAAACGTCTTCTTCTTCTTCTTCAAATAAAATTATTAACACCCTCTTTATTAACCCTCTTAATTACGTTTGGACTACTGAGACCCCTCAGTCAGACCTATGACGACCCTTTAATACCCCCAAGACCCTTAATACCACCAAGACCCCTGAAGACCCAAAATATCCTTAAAGACCCAAAACACCCCGAAGACCCAAAACACCCCGAAGACCCAAAAGACGCCGAAGACCCAAAAATACCCGGAAGACCCAAGAGACCCCATAGACTCAAAATACCCCCAAAGACCCAAAAGACCCCAAAGACCCAAAATACCCCGAAGACCCAAAACATCCTGAAGACCCAAAAGATCCCGAAGACCCAAAACACCCCGAAGACCCAAAACACCCTGAGGACCACAAAGATCCTTAAAGATCCTGAAGACCCAAAAGCCCCTGAAGACACCAAAGACCCTGAAGACCCCAAATACCCTGAAGACCCAAAAGACCCTGAAGACCTCAAAGACCCTGAAGACCCAAAACACCCCAAAGACCCAAAATACCCTTGAAGGCCCTGACGCTCAAAAAGACTGAAGATCCAAATGGCCCCGAAGACACAAAAGACCCAAAATACTCAAAACACCCCGAAGACTCAAAACACCCCAAAGACCCAAAACACCCGAAGACACAAAATACCCCGAAGACACAAAAATACCCAGAAGACCAAAAATACCCCATAGACCCAAAATACCCCAAAGACCCAAAATACCCCAAAGACCCAAAACACCCCGAAGACCCAAAATACCCTGAAGACCACAAAGACCCTTAAAGACCCTGAAGACACAAAAGCCCCTGAAGACACCAAAGACCCCGAAGACCCCGAAGACCCCGAAAACCCCAAAAGACCCCAAAGACCCAAAACATCCCAAAGACCCAAAATACCCCAAGGTCCCAAAATACCCTTAAAGGCCCAGAGGATACAAAAGACCCTGAAGACCCAATTGGCGCCGAAGACCCAAAAGACCCTGAAGACCCAAAAGACCCCGAAGACCCAAAAAGACCCTTAAAAACCCAGAGGAAAAAATATAGCCTTAAGACCCAAAACCCCTGAAGACACCGAATACCCAAAAGACCCTGAAGACCCCAAAGACCCTGAAGACCCAAAACACACCGAAGACCCAAAAGACCCCAAAGACCCTTAAATACCGAGAAAAACCAAAATACCCCATCGACTCTTAAAGACCCAGAGGAAACAAAAGACCATTAAGACCCAAAAGCCCCTGAAGACACTGAAGACCCAAAACACCCTTAAAGGCCCAGATAATCGAAAAGACCCTGAAGACCAAAATGGCCTTGAAGACACAAAACACCATGAAGACCCAAAAGACCCAAAAGACAGCAAAATGGTCAAATATGCCTATCCCTCTGAAATGACGTGTGGTGAGGCACGCGGAGTGCTCCCAGTCATGCTAGTTTGTGCAATATTTGAGTACCTTATTAGGGGGTAGCAAGGTAGACAGTGGTAATGGGGTAGTGACAGCATACAGTAGCGACGGGACAGCGAGGGCAAACAGTGGTGAGGGGTATCAAGGGCAGGCAGTGTTGAGGGCATAGTGAGGACAGACAGTGTTGAGGGGGTAGCGAGGGCATACATTAGTGATGGGACAGCGATGGCAGACAGTCATGATGTGGTAGCGAGGACAGCCAGTGGTGAGGGGATAGCGAGGTAAACAGTTGTGAGAAGTCACGAGGGCATACAGTAGTGATGGGGGCAGTGATGACAGACAGTGGTGATGAGGTAGCGTGGGCAGGAAGTGGTGAGGTGGTAGCGATGGCAGGCAGTGGTGAGGGTGTATCAAGAGCAGGCAGTGGTGAGGGTGTAGAAAGTGCAGGCAGTGATGAGGGTGTAGCGATGGCAGGCAGTGGTGAGGGTGTAGAAAGTGCAGGCAGTGGTGAGGGTGTAGCGAGTGCAGGCAGTGGTGAGGGTGTAGTGAGTGCAGGCAGTGGTGAGGGTGTAGCCAGTGCAGGCAGTGGTGAGGGTTTAGCGATGGCAGGCAGTGGTGAGGGTGCAGCAAGAGCAGGCAGTGGTGAGGGGTATCGAGTGCATGCAGTGGTGAGGAGATAGCGAGGACAGACAGTGGTGATGGGGCAATGAGGGCAGGCAGAGGTGAGGGTGTAGCGAGGCTAGAGAGTAGTGACGGGGTACTGAGGGCAGACAGTGGTGAGGCGGTGGTGAGGTCAGGCAGTGGTGAGGGTCTATGGAATCTAAGGTTCTAAAGGGTACATTCCAACAGTCGTTATGGTCGAAACAGTCTTAGGGGTCTAAAGGAGTGCTAAGAATCTAATTCCAAGTCTTTAATTCTAAGACCTGTTCCCAGTCATTGATTTTTGACAAGCTGTGCGAGAAAATATTCTGAGAACCGAAAGAGTGCCGCACCAAAAAAGGTTAAGAACCATTGATCTAAATGGTCAATGGGTCGAAGCAGGCTAACGGAGTCAAGGGGGTAAAGAGGGTCAAAAATGTCAAAAGGGGTCTTAATTGTGTTTAAGGGGTCTATTCGTCTATTGGGCCAAAAGGTCCAAAGTGTACATTCCAATCGTAGTGGGGGGCTAAAGGGTCTATTTATAGTCTTAAGGGTGTAAAATGTCAAAGGGGTCTTCAAAGGACTTAAATGGTAAAATAAGTAAAAGGGTCTAAAATAGGACTGAAAGTACTGACCCCAATTCTATTCTGCCACCCCCATCTCTCTGTCCTCCACTCCCACTTCCTTTCCCCTTCTTCAAAGCAAGAGGGCATCAGTGACATTAAGAGGTAAAAATTAAATTAAGAGGTTGAATTATAATAAAGATCAAATTAAATTAAGAGGTTGAATTATAATTTAGATCAAATTAAATTAAGAGGTTGAATTTTAATTAAGATCAAATTTAATTAAGTGGTTGAATTATAATTAAGATCAAATTTAATTAAGTGGTTTAATTATAATTAAGCTCAAATATAATTAAGAGGGTGTATTTTAAATAAGTTCTAGTTTTAAATAAGTTATGAGGTTGAATTATAATTAAGATCAAATTTCATTAAGAGGTTCAATTATATTTAAGATCAAATTAAATTAAGAGGTTGAATTATAATGAAGATCAAATTTAATGAAGAGGATGAATTTTAAATAAGTTAAATTAAATTAAGATCAAATTTAATTAAGAGGTTGAATTATAATGAAGATCAAATTAAATTAAGAGGATGAATTATAATTAAGATCAAATTTAATTAAGAAGATGAATTCTAATTAAGATCAAATTAAATTAAGAGGTTAAATTATAATTAAGATCAAATTAAATTAAGAGGATGAATTTTAATCAAGTTCCAGTTTTAAATAAGTTCAGAGGTTGAATTCTAATTAAGATCAAATTAAATGAAGAGGTTGAATTCTAATTAAGATCAAATTAAATTAAGAGGTTGAAGTCTAATTAAGATCAAATTAAATTAGAGGTTGAATTATAATTAAGATCAAATTAAATTAGAGGTTGAATTCTAATTAAGATCAAATTAAATTAAGAGGTTGAATTATAATTATGATCAAATTAAATTAGGAGGATGAATTACAATTAAGATCAAATTAAGTTAAGAGGTTGAATTCTAATTAAGATCAAATTAAATTAAGAGGTTGAATTCTAATTAAGATCAAATTAAATTAGAGGTTGAATTATAATTAAGATCTAATTAAATTAAGAGGTTGAATTCTAATTAAGATCAAATTAAATTAAGAGGTTGAATTCTAATTAAGTTCAAATTAAATTAGAGGTTGAATTATAATTTAGATCAAATTAAATTAAGAGGATGAATTATAATTAAGATCCAATTAAATTAAGAGGTTGAATTATAATTAAGATTAAATTTAATTAAGAGGTTGAATTATAATTTAGAGCAAATTAAATTAAGAGGATGAATTATAATTAAGATCTAATTAAATTAAGAGGTTGAATTATAATTAAGATTAAATTTAATTAAGAGGTTGAATTATAATTTAGAGCAAATTAAATTAAGAGGTTGAATTATAATTAAGATTAAATTTAATTAAGAGGATGTATTTTAAATAAGTTGTAGTTGTAAATAAGTTAAGATGTTGAATTATAATTATGATCAAATTTTATTAAGCGGTTGAATTATAATTAAGATCAAATTAAATTAAGAGGTTGAATTATAATTATGATCAAATATAATTAAATGGTTGAATTATATTTAAGATCAAATTTAATTAAGAGGATGAATTATAATTAAGATCTAATTGAATTAAGAGTTTGAATTATAATTAAGATCAAATTTCATTAAGAGGATGAATTATAATAAAGATCTAATTAAATTAAGAGGTTAAATTATAATAAAGATCAAATTTCATGAAGAGGATGAATTATAATTAAGATTTAATTAAATTAAGTGGTTGAATTATAATTAAGATTAAATTTAATTAAGAGGTTGAATTAAAATTAAGATCAAATTTCATTAAGGGGATGAATTATAATTAAGATTTAATCAAATTAAGAGGTTGAATTATAATAAAGATCAAATTAAATTAAGAGGTTGAATTATAATAAAGATCTAATTAAATTAAGAGGATGAATTCTAATTAAGATCAAATTAAATTAAAAGGTTGAATTCTAATTAAGATCAAATTAAATTAATACGTTGAATTATAATGAAGATCAAATTAAATTAAGCGGTTGAATTATAATAGACCGGGAGCCCAGGGGGGTCAGCCTAGCTGGAAAGGTAACCAATTTTCAAGTATATAGCAATGGTCCATGTTCATGTCCATGTAAGGAAATGGACGTCTGCCGGGCACATTATGGTGGGTGTGGTCAAAAGGGCCATTAGAAAGGGACCCCAAAATTGAGCTAGACCATCTTGTAAGTTAAAACGGGGAAACCTACAGGAAATAGTTCGGCATAGTGTTACATATTTATGTGAATGTATGTGAATTACCATTCAGGTCTTTGCTTATCCATGTGTAGTAGATTAAGGGTTGTTGTGGTTGGAGGGTCAGGAGCCCTTCTGAAAAGTGTCCGGAAACGGAAGTGACCGGAAACGGAAGAAGAAAAGACACGAGGAAGAAAAGCGACGAGTATTCTTCTTCCTCGCCCCGCTCCGACGAAAGGTGGGATCGACCTTGCGCTGCGTGGAAAAGCGGCGTTCCGAAGCCCGCCTGGCGAGAGGAGTTACCGGGACGTGTACCTACCCGGTGGAGACGTCAAGTTGACGTGGGGCCGTGCATCGACCCCGCGTCTGGCACCGTTCGCGGCACCGTCTAAACAGACGCGTACGGGTCGCACGTTGGGGCCTAACACGCCTTGCAAGCGGCGTGGGGCTTTTGGCTTGCTTTACCGTACCCGCTTCGCGTGGCCACGAGGGGCTGCAGCCGCGGTGCCTGGTACGATACCTGCCCGGTGGAAACACGTCCACCCGGGGTTCGTTCAACCACCCGAGTGCGGCGACGCCGACCAGCCTCTCGGTCAGGAGGGGCCCAGAGACATTGTGAGGGGCAGAGACCAAAAGGGGTCGTGAGTACAGAAGTGGACACACATATATAAGATGGCCATCTTAATCATATAGGGAATTGATTGTGGATTGGGAATTGTTGATGGTTGTTTGTTGTTGATTGCTCGGGGAATATCCGTGATTGTATCATTGAAATCGTATGATATCCTTACCCTGGAAATATATCATTGCACATCAGTTTCTCTTGGGTGGAATTCATAGGGATTGCGTTGCGAAAGCGCATATATATAATACTACTTTCTGGCGAAGGTCCTCTCACGGTCCGGGGGTCACCGAGACCAGGTAGTCACCGAGGGGACCACGTAACAATAGTCCCAGATATCATGAATGACCACTGCCAGTCATTTTCAGTGGTGGGTTGTGCCCGCCAGACCCCCGAATGCCACCACCCCCAAAATTGAGCTAGATCAGCTCGTAAGTTAACCCGGTGAAACCTACTGGAAAATGTTCGGCATAGTCCTAGATATCATGAATGACCACTGCCAGACATTTTCACTGGTGGGTTGTGCCCGCCAGACACCCCCGAATGCCTCCACCCCCAAAATTGAGCTAGATCAGCTCGTAAGTTAACCCGGTGAAACCTAAAGGAAATAGTTCGGCATAGTCCCATATATCATGAATGGCCACTGCCAGACATTTTCAGTGGTGGGTTGTGCCCGCCAGACTTACATAACCGGTACTCCAAAATTGAGCTGGATCAGCTCGTGAGTTAACCCGGTGAAACCTACAGGAAAGAGTTCGGCATTGTCCCAGATACCATGAATGACCACTGCCAGACATTTTCACTTTTCAGTGGTGGGTGTGCCCACCAGACACCTCCGAACTAGAGTACCTACATAAAGAGAGTAGCGACAACTTCCGCATTGACGCCATTTTGTTTCACTCGCCAGCGCGCGGTGCGAGCGCTTGCCGCACCGCCAGTGAACTAATATCTACATGGTCCAAACCTTGGCTGTATGGCAAAGTCGTTTCCCCCCCCCTTTATGCAACTCATTATCCTCTCTCTCTCTGTGTGCATGTGTATATGTGTGCTTGTGTGTATGTGTGTTTTTGTATAGGAAAGACTTGTGCATTATTCATGAATCTTTGGTTTTAATGGTGATCAACAAAGTTCCAAAGTTCAAAATGTGGCATCATTTCTTGTTCTGCATTTGTACACTCTGGTGCTGGGTAATGGTACCAACAAATATCACTGCATTTGTCACTCCTCTTCAAAGGTGGTTGTCACTCCTCTTCAAATCACTAGCTCAGGAGAATATTGAAGTTGAACTTCTCAAGCTCAACAACGGCTTCAAGTTCAATAAATGGCACATGAATTACTGTAATACTGTAGCAAAAGACATCAGATTAGGAGGAAAACTGTTTTGATCATTGCTTTGCCTTTTTACTCTTTACTCAGAGTGAAGAGTGACTCTGCTTAGATTTACTTTTTTTTTTGGCAGGTTTTCAACTTAGTTGTAACTGGTAATGTAAGTCAGCCTCAGCTGCAAAAGTTACAAAGACAAAAGCAATTTGAATAAAAATATAAATAATTATAAGGAAATAATTCTCGATGTCTGTCGACAAATTAATTTGTACTTAATTGTTGTCATACCAGTATGTTGATGAAACCTTGATTATTTTCTGTCATTTCATGACATGTCATGGACAAAAAATATTATTCAATCATGGAACAAGTGCATTAGCAACGAGACAGTTCTAGTGGGGGTTTCATAATATTGAAATAATAGTTAGGTCCAAAACTTCAATTCCGTGACCATTTTCTGGCTAGTAAGGTTTGACGATTGATTTGACTTCTATTGACATTTTATAACAAAAATAGCCTCTATGTCCCTCCCAAAAATCCCGGCATTTTTCGCCAGAGGCCCGAATCCAAGATGGCCGCCGGCACTATCTTGAAAAATTAAGTTTTGAACCAGAACACCTAGAATCACGTACAAAGACACTTTTTTGGGTAATTTGACCACGAGGATTCCGAATCTGACATTAGTTTGACGTTATGACATTATTTTGACCCAGAAATCCAAGATGGCCACCATCCAGTAGAGCGAAAATGCAACTTTTGTACTTAAACATGTTAAAGAAACTACCTCCATAAGGATATCTTGCAGTAAAGTAATTGATGATTGCATGACAAGTAAACTCATTACACTTCAAAATAAGCTATTTTTAATAGCTGTGACTTGAACAGTTTTCAAATGAAGTAATTAATCAATATGACCTTTAATTATATGATTAGTCCGAATCAGAGCATTCTGCTTCACTAGAATCAGAATCATCAGATTCCGATGAATCTCCCCGCCTTTGTACATCATCATCTCGCTCCTCATTCCCCTCCTGGCTCTCATCTTCCTCACTCTCTTCAGCTGGCCCTGGTGTAGGTAGATGTGTCGGGAGAGCAGGTTGCGTGTGGCGGACAGGGCGACAGCGACCACCCACCAGCTCCCAGCCATGTCCGAGTGGCGAGGGGTAGTGTTTCTTGGAGGGATGACGCACAAGATATGCCAAGTAGTTTGCTCGGAGGCAGTGTTGGCGTAGGCTGTCTGCATCTGGAGGGAGACGGATAAATGATTTGTTTTTCAGTGTCTTCCACTTTGCTGCACGGGCCTCAGCCATGGTGCTACTCTTTTCGTCGCCATAGATGACATGTCGTGTGAACTGGAAGAGCTCCTCTAGCACCTCCTCCTCAAAGTCAAGGCTATCTCCACACAGCGAGAGCTGCCGTCGAGCCACAGGGCTCTTCTCCACCCGGTCATACACCAACTTCTTACCCTTGTCATAGAAGCCTGAGTTGGCATCACAGCCTGTCATACAGTGCAGCTGCACAATACAGTCTGCCATCTCGTCATTAACCAGGCCATGACATAAGATAGTCTCCTTCTTCCTCTTGATACAGAGCTTTCCGGGCAGCTGCTGCGAGATGACTGCTGCCGCGACATAGGCATCGGTATCAGCGGTATCAATGACAACAGGGCCACTGTAGCCTGATTCACGCAGAACTGCGTAAGCAGAAAAGAGGACAGTATCAGCCTCAGACTGGTCAAAGCTGTAGTTCTCCATTGGTTGCTGGGTTGACAAATTGGTGCAGTGGGAGCCAACAGAGTAGACAATCTCTGCATCAACACTCTCTGCAAGGTCTGTCAGGTAGGTGCATATCAGCTTTTGCATCCGCCCCTTGTTGGTGACGCTACATAGAAGTGTTTTGAATGCTTGGGCAGAAGGGAAGGGGTCATTCAATTTCATGTAGGTGTTGGGTATATGTGCCTTACCCTGTACCCACAGGTCTCGCTCGTCATCTTAAGTAGAGTATGGTGTGTCATATGGGTCATTCACACAGAAGATACGTTCAGCATCACCATGGCGGGCAAGGATGATGGAAGACACCTTGTGGACATAGTCTGACCACTTGTATGGGGTGCCATGTTGCGTCTGTCGATCCTCTGCTGATGGAGTTGCCATCCTCCAAATCATGCCCATGTCGATGAGAGCGGTGTAGGGTTCCTGCAGATCTACAGATTGCAGAGAGAGTTTCTGGATGAGCTTACTCTTCTGTGTCTTCCTGTATGTTCCGTTGGAGTTGAATAAAGCCACACACTCTTCAACAACACGATGTTCCAGCAACTCAGTGAGGTCCACAAGATGACTAACCTCAACCAGGTTGATCACTGCCTTGAGAGCATTCTGCTCCATTTCAGCAGCTCTCGTTTTGAGTTCCTCCCTGGGCTTCTCCATGTCTGGCATCTTGGCAAATGTCAAGCGTTTACTCAGAGGGACAGGTGCATGAAGGGAGGTATTCTTACTGAATACCCGCTCCTGCAAGAAGCTGGTCAACTTTTCCTCCCCTGCAGCATGGGCAGAATTGAAGTCCACAACGAGCTCATTAGAGGCAGGCATGGCTGACTGTAGGGTGCGGAGTGTGGGTGAGGATGGGTCGAATGGAAAGGAGTCAAACTCATGTATGCAGGCTACCAGGTCCTGCACGCACTGCTCATCTTCTCGCATTCGTTTTGGGCCACATTCAATGTGCTTCCTCTTGGCTTTTTTTCGGTTGGCCAGGGCATTATGAGCCGCCCGGATCTGGGCTACATTGTTCACATTTCTGGAGTGCACCAGCAGCTGCTTCTCATTCTTGAGGATGGAGAGCCAGCCAGACTTCATTTTGCTGCCCTTGTTCATGGTGCATTCGATCCACATGTCCCAGGCCATGTTGGAGTAGGGGTTGCCTGTGATGGACTGAGCGAAGTCAGTATGAAGGAAGGTGACCTGATCAGCAGGGAGATTTGTCAGCATTGCCCAGAAGTCAGATAGCCACCTCCCGTACCTATTGTTGTCGTACGCTACCATCCATGGCAGCATGGCGTGCAGAGAGCTGACGTACTCGTCCCAGTTACAGATATGGACTGCGTGGACATTCTGCATTAGTGCATCTGTCATGGACAGGAAGTCCCTCCAGTAGTCTGCCATGTCACTGGCCTCCACATGGATGAATAAGTTAGTGATAAGGCTGTCCAGGTCAGCATCCTCCTCCAGTGCTGCATGAGCAGCAGCACGGGATTCTTGGGAAAGACTAGTATCTCTCAGAAACTCGAGGTTCTCCCTCGTCTCATCAGCCAGGCAGGGCACGAGCCTCTCCTGCACCAGCTGACTCATGAGCGCCTCATACATAAGCCTCAAGCAACGCAGCCCCCTTTTGTAATGCTTGCCTTTCAGCGCACGATCAACGGAGCCCTCGGCAATAACTCCTGCTGCCACGAGTACATCTCCTAACTCACTCCCGTTGTAGCGCTTGTATATAGCACTCATCATCACACACTGTGTATGGAAGGGACCTAGAAAGGGCACAATGTCATGGTATTTCTTTAGGTTCTCGGCCTTGAGCAGGGTAATGAGGACGTACACGGGATGATCTCCCACTAAGAAGGCGAAAGGCATGTGCTTGGTGGCAATGATGATAGAAAGCTTGTCCATGATGTCATTCACAACTGACTTGTTGGGCGGTTGATTGTAGGACATATGAAAATAAGCCTTGCTCTTCCCTTGCTCCGCATTTAAACCAGCATAAAACCCATTGTATGAAGGGATAGCCTGCTCAGCTGCATCAGGGCGGTCACCATCCACGTCCACACGAGCAAGGGCATGAAAAATGCTCCGCTTGCACTGATGCTTTGTACTTGATGAGAACATAGTGGGCTTTGGCCGGATGGGAGGCTCCCCACGTTTTATCGTCCTATACGGCTTAACTACCTGCATCTCAGATGCCTTCTCAGTTCGTGCCTGTGACACAGTCTTTGCGTCTGTGATGAGTGTTTGCTCATCCTGGATGTTAGCCTCATAATCCGGTACAAGACGTTCTAGACGCTGCAGAAACATCCAGTTACAGTGGTGTGCAGTGCCCCCTCCTGTCAACGTGTCATTGGTAAAGTCATCATTGTCAATGATACTGTTGCGAATATGGAATTTGGCCTCCATATCCGCTTGTAAATATTCCCCTATTTTCTCCAATACTCCCCAACTTTCCCTAATCCCCCATTCCCTAGTCCCATTACATGTAAACAACAATCAGTAGAGCCGACCTTCCCCTTATTCCCCCATTAAATGTCGTGCCCAGGTCCACCGCACCACACGTAGACAACTTTCGGACATCTTGCTAGTTATTCTTAGTCTATGTCAGTTAAGGCCTCGTTTCCATTAATTATGACTCTTCGTTGCACCAGAATGTGATTATATGGCATCAGTAGTGAGTTTAGGACCTTTCCCATACCTCCTCCCATCTTCTTCCCCGTCTACAACAACAGAGGGGCACGGCGCTGCGCGGGGGGGAGTGTGCGTCCTCCCACCGGCTCGGTCAGCCGCCATCGACAATGCGCTCCAGACAACGCGCTCCAGACCATGCGCTCCACGGGGTTACCACAAAGGGGCTCCTTGTCAGCTCCTCGTCAAGGGCGGAGCCTGGTAAACCCCCCGCACGCACCCAATGAGAAGCAACGTGCCGATTCCACGAGGCGGAGCTAACGAGCCGAGGGCGTGTCACTCCCCGCCGGATATACGCGGCCACGTAGCGGACGTGACGTCAGATGCGCCCCCAGCTTGAGACGAAAAGACGCCACTTCGAGCGCTGTGCAACCTTCCGCATCTCTGGACCGGACCGGGTCGACCCTGTCCTTGAGCCAAGAGTGCACCTTGAGCCATCGATACCCGCTGTCCTTTCCATCAACCCCCGTGTGAGTCAGCCTTGTCCCGTTTGCCTGTCGTCTGTTGGGGAATAATATAAGATTGTGTCTAAGTGCTTGTCTTTCTATGTTGTACCTCTCGTCCATGTAATCTGACCTTCCGCACGAATATAATCTCCTCCGGAGGTCTTGAGAACCGTATCCCTGGTGTCTGTCATTATAATTCAGCCGTGTGTCTTCTTTTTCCTTATTGAGCCAGCGTGGCGCGGCTTCGTCAACGTTCGAGTACAATCGGGTAATTTGTGCGGACACGACGGCCATTCCGCTCGGCCCACCTTAACATCAAAGTCGTGTCTGTAACAATTGGTGTCGAGGAGTGAGATTCGGACCCGGGACTAAATTAGTTAGGCCCAAATTTTGGGAGGGAAAATCGAGCCGGAGCGCGTACGGCGCTCGACCAAATCGATCCGGAGCGCGGTCCCGCGGTTACTGCGCTCGACGAAATTATAACAGCAAAATTTGGATTGGTGTTACGAAACTCGAATTTTGAAAGTCGCGCTATGGCGGATCAAGACGGCTGGGGTCCGGTAGGGGAGAGTGAAGCAGGGTCGGTCCAGGACCAAATTGAGGGACGCGAGGAGAGCGAAGCAGTGAGGGCGGCAGGGTCGCAAAATAGCGTTGTCACGCACGAGGTGGCCACGGCGTCCACGCCCGCGGCAGCGCCCCTGGTGGATTCGAACCTTTTCCTCCTGCAAATGAGGGCCCTTATGGAACAAATGGTGGGAATGAGGGCTGATAGTGAGCGGTTGGGAAACCGGATGGATGCTCAGAGTGAGCAATTGGGGGTAATGGGGAACCGGATGGATGCTCAGGGTGAGCAATTGTGGGTAATGAGGGACGAAGCGAGGGGTACCAGTGAGGGATTAGACAATAATTTTAAGGGATTAGACATGAAATTTGGGAAATTAGACGATAGATTAGGGGAAATACAGGAGGGGTTAACGGGGGTAGAAAACAGAATGGCCGCTCAAGAGAATCAAATGGAAGGGATGCAAAAGGGGTTAGAGGGGGTAGAAAATAGAATGGCTGCCCAGGAGAATCAGATAGAGGGAGTGAAAAATGGGTTAGAGGGGTTAGAAAACACCATGGAAGGCAAATTGAGGGACATGAGGGACCAAGCGGAAAGGGAAGTTAACCAAATGGGGCAGCAGATAGAGGGGGTCAGAATGGGGGTAGAAACCAAACTGGATGCTCACAGGGAGGAAATGGAGCAGATGAGGGTGGCATCTGGGCAGGAGATGCAAGTGATGGGAGAGGAGATCAGAAGAGGAGTGAGTGAGGAGGTCGGAGGAGTGCGCGAGGAGGTGAGGCACTGTAAGGAGCACATGGAGAAGGAGGTGAGAAAGGGGACTGTAAAATTGCAAGGGGGCATAGAGGACCTGACGCAGGAGGTGGAGCAGCTGACGGTGGGACAAACGGAGTTAGTGGAGCAGGTTCAAAGGAACACTGCGGTATTAGGAGGTTTAAAAGCGACACAAAACGACATAAAAAACGACTTGATAGCGACAAAGAGGGAATGTCAGATGGTACGTGAGGGACTGACAACGAGGTTGGACGAGGTGATAGAGGTAATGGAGACGAAGGACCGGCAGGTGAGGACGCACCTGGAAACGGTCAAGGTAGCCTTAGAGGATGAGCTTGAGGAGACGTACCGGGGAATAAAAGAGGTGAAGCACAAATTAGAAGAAGTGGAAGAAGGGATGAGCGAAATTAAGAAGCGACGGAGAGGGGATAAGAAAGAGATAAAAGAGGAGATAAAAGAATTGGTCCAAAGTCTGTGTTTGGATCGTGATGATGTGCTCATTAACCGGATGAGGGATTCGCAGGTGATGGAGGAGAAGCGAAGAGGAAGAGGACCCGGTGTAAGTGGTGACCAATATGGTCGTGCGTATGATGCGCCAGGGGATTTAATAAGCTTGGGGGTCGAGATAGACCCGGGTGTTCGTGAGAGGCCATTGGTGAAGTGTGCGACAGGTCTGGTGTGCGAAAAAGGAGGTGTGCGAGAAAGTCCGACTCTGGGGTGTGTGAGGAAAAAGTGCACGCCGAGGAGTGAGTGTGCCGTCAAGAGTGAGTTGGTCGAAGCGCGTGTGCGAGGGGGCACAGGGAAGCGCGGTGTGGTGAGTGTTACAGAGGGTGTGACGGGAGAGTGTGTGCAGGAGTGTGCGCGAGAAAGGTGTGTGACGGACAGGTGCATGAGGGAAGAGTGCGCTGTCAGAAGTAAGGAAGAGTGTCCACCTGTGGTGAGTGTTACAGAGGGTGTAACGGGAGAGTGTGCGCGAGAAAGGTGTGTGACGGACAAGTGCATGAGGAAAGAGTGCGCTGTCAAGAGTAAGGGTGAGTGCGCTGTCAGGAATGGAGGTGAAAGTAGTGAGAGTGACATGGAGCGTGAGTTAGTTGTGACAGGTGAGCGAGGATGTACACCTGGGATGGAAGGATGCACACCTGGAATGGTAGAGCGTGAGTGGGAATGCACGCTGGAGTTGGTGGTGAGGCACGTGGTTGGGTGTGCGAATGAGGGCACACCTGTGATTGTCACAGAGGAGGTGACCGAGGAGGGGGTGCGAAGCGGTGTATTGGTGAGGTGTGCGAGCAACGAATGTGTGCCACAGTGTTCGGTGGTCAGGTGTGTGACCAAGGCTGTGAGTGGAATGGGTGTACCGAGGTGTGTAAGGAAAGGTACGAGGGGCATGGAAACGGCTGGATGTGTGAGCAAGGAACGGGCTGCGGGGTGTAAGCGTCCAGGTGAAGCATCGACGTTAGACGGGGTAGAGTTTAGAACGACTTATAGCCGAATCGGGCCCTCGGTGCGTGCCGGGCCTCGCTTTGAACGGCCGCGTCCGTGCTCCACTAGGCGGAGCGGGCAGCTGGATAGGAAGGGTCGTCATGGCGACCACGTTTTGTGGAGACGTGCCGGCAGGTCGAGATCGGGACATTGGATGGCTCCACGCCGAGGGGGTGCGTGGGATCTCGGCCCGGGTAAGCCCCCGTCCCTGCCCCGAATGCCGGACGCATCCAGCCGCCGGCACAAAACAACCAGCATCCATTGCTTGGCTTTACGAAGCCGGGCTTTGGACAAGGATTGGCGCACCGAGAGGTATTAGTGAGTAGACTGGGTGATGAGGTTAGTGTTTTGGACCCAAAATTAGAGAAAAACAAAATTTGATGATTGGCAGGGGATTGGCAGTAGTGATTGGCAGATGATGGGCAGTGATTGGCAAATTTTTGATTTGTTGAAATTTGATGTGCAAAATTGGTAGTGAGAGACCCCCGATGTGGTGGGATGGCATCCGTGCCACCCTTCCCATGTGGGGGCAAAGGAGCAATAGCTTATGGGGTGTATGGCAGTGAAAACTAGCCCGGGTGGGTTAGGATATTGTGTGTAGGGATCTAGAGAAGATGACATTAGGTAACGTTAAGTTTAGTTAGTGACTGATACCTGTAGTGGGGACGCAGGTAGATTAGTATGGATGATAATGACGTGGGAGCGCAATAGTTTTAAGGGACGACTGGGAAGCGCAAGTTTCAGAAGGGAGTAGTTAGCTGAGATGATGCTGTGTGTGTGAGAATTGAACAGGTGTGATTGCACAGGTGTGCAACTGGACAGGTGTGTGGAGCAGTGTATGAGTAGTGAGTGTTGTGGATCAGCGCGAATGCGCTTGGGGAGAGAAGGGTGCAGGTGGCCCCAGGTGTGAGAGCACAGGTGTGCAAGTACAGGTGTGTGGAGAGAGTTGGAGTAAGTGGTACGGAGTGGTGTGCATGGTGCGAAGGTGTGGATGGGGGAAGAGTGGACCCCCTTTCACGAGTACCCGGGGCGGGTAGTGTAAGTGTTAGGTAGAGGGTACAGGTAAATTGTGGTTGGATATTGGCACTTGTGGTGCGGTTGCAGAATGGTGTTGTGAATGGGTGCATTAGTGTTGTGGAAATGGCTGGGCGTGTAGCCTGTTAGTGCGTGTAGTTGGTTGGGCACTCCACCACTGTGAGGATGTCGGCCAGGTGAGGCCGCAGGTGGGCTCTGGGAGCCGGTAGAGTTGTGGATGGGGCCCGAGGATCCGGAGGATGGACCCGGGTAGCCCAGTGCCAGAGAGGGCACCGAGTGGGGAGAGTGCCAGAGGGCCTTCCCCAAGTAGTTAGGTTAGGGCAAGGAGCAGGTAAGCTCGGAGGCAACTGCAGTGGTGGAGGTGTGCAGGTGGGTAGACCCACTGGGAGAGGTACACGTCGCAGCCCAGAAATTGTACGAGGGCACCGGGAGATGAATCGGGGGAGTGAGACCCCAAATTGAAGAGCACCACAGTCTGGCCAATGGGAATTGGTTTTTAGAACCCATAGTGTAAGAGGGCCAATGGTTTGGCCGGAGAAAGACCCCGGGTAGTGTAAAGTTGTTAAAGTCATTTAGGAAATAGTTAGGATTGATGAACCTGTCGCACCATACGCAGCCACTTACCTGTGGTGATGATGATGACTCCACACCTGTGTTTTCTTTGTTTTGTTGCAGGAGATGAATCGCTGTGTGGATTTGTGAGACGCATCACGACGTGGATGAGACATTGGGGTGATTCCATCTCTCCCTCCCTAGGAGGGACTGATGATGAATTGGTAATGGCAAATTTTGATGTGCAGTTGGAGATGGCAAATTTTGATGAGAGTTGAAAATGGCAAATTTGATTGGTTAGGAGGGAGAGAAGACGAATTTGGTTTATGGGAGGAATGGGGAAGACAGTAGGGATGTTTGTTGATTTGTAAAGTAGATGTTTATGGGTAGTGTTGTGTTTTGTGGATACAGTAAGGGGTAAGGGAGGGGCCATGTAGGTTACCTGGTGGGGGGGGGGGCGTACGATAGGAACGTACCTGTCTCACCTGGTTCCCATGTGCCCCCAGTGTGCATCACCTTACATTGCGTGCACTTTTGCGCCCTTACCACCTTACTCACTTGTCTGCTTCTTTTGTCTCCCACCTCCGAGGATCTGGCTTTGGGGTAGAGAGAGAGGAGAGAGAGGTGCTGGCTGCGCAGTTGTGGGCCTGCACTTTCGCTGTTTGCTGCCGGGATCGATACACCATATGGACCGCAATGTTTGTGGCCACCCACAATGGACCGCAGTTCGTTTGCGGCCAAGCACCACCCGGGGATGGACCTATGGGTCAACGTGGCACCTATGCCATACAGGTGAACCACTTTTAGTTAACACCAAGTGCACCACAAGAAGAGCAAGAGACACCTGCAGGGTTAGGGGTTGTCGAATTTATTTTTATTCCAATGAACAATGGTGACTGCACCGATTGGTGGTGGGGTGGTGCTTTTGATGCTCGGGAAGGGGTGCTCTGCACGTTATTAAAGGCCGTCGGCCACAGAGCACTCGTGGGTTGGTGTATCGATGCTGGCAAGCGTGCTCTCTCTATGCATAACATCTGCATGTGTTCCTCCAAAAACAGGTCCTGGATCGTAGTGTAAATATCAGCGTAGTCTTGTGTAAATAATGCTCCCTACCGGCTGTATGTTTAGTTTGAGAATTCTTTCCGGATTCGGTTATCCTGTGGGTGTGTTTCTGAGAGGAGAAGGGTGCAACGTCGCAGGGGGACATATTTACTCATTTGTGAATATCTGTAAAACTGTCGCACTCAGGGTAGAGTTAATAGTAGAGGGAACTACATTGCGTGCCACACTAAAGTAGGTAAAAATTTATCGGGTCGGGACGCCCCGAGGGTAGAGAAGGGTGCAATGTTGCGAATATGGAATTTGGCCTCCATATCCGCTTGTAAATATTCCCCTATTTTCTCCAATACTCCCCAACTTTCCCTAATCCCCCATTCCCTAGTCCCATTACATGTAAACAACAATCAGTAGAGCCGACCTTCCCCTTATTCCCCCATTAAATGTCGTGCCCAGGTCCACCGCACCACACGTAGACAACTTTCGGACATCTTGCTAGTTATTCTTAGTCTATGTCAGTTAAGGCCTCGTTTCCATTAATTATGACTCTTCGTTGCACCAGAATGTGATTATATGGCATCAGTAGTGAGTTTAGGACCTTTCCCATACCTCCTCCCATCTTCTTCCCCGTCTACAACAACAGAGGGGCACGGCGCTGCGCGGGGGGGAGTGTGCGTCCTCCCACCGGCTCGGTTAGCCGCCATCGACAATGCGCTCCAGACAACGCGCTCCAGACCATGCGCTCCACGGGGTTACCACAAAGGGGCTCCTTGTCAGCTCCTCGTCAAGGGCGGAGCCTGGTAAACCCCCCGCACGCACCCAATGAGAAGCAACGTGCCGATTCCACGAGGCGGAGCTAACGAGCCGAGGGCGTGTCACTCCCCGCCGGATATACGCGGCCACGTAGCGGACGTGACGTCAGATGCGCCCCCAGCTTGAGACGAAAAGACGCCACTTCGAGCGCTGTGCAACCTTCCGCATCTCTGGACCGGACCGGGTCGACCCTGTCCTTGAGCCAAGAGTGCACCTTGAGCCATCGATACCCGCTGTCCTTTCCATCAACCCCCGTGTGAGTCAGCCTTGTCCCGTTTGCCTGTCGTCTGTTGGGGAATAATATAAGATTGTGTCTAAGTGCTTGTCTTTCTATGTTGTACCTCTCGTCCCTGTAATCTGACCTTCCGCACGAATATAATCTCCTCCGGAGGTCTTGAGAACCGTATCCCTGGTGTCTGTCATTATAATTCAGCCGTGTGTCTTCTTTTTCCTTATTGAGCCAGCGTGGCGCGGCTTCGTCAACGTTCGAGTACAATCGGGTAATTTGTGCGGACACGACGGCCATTCCGCTCGGCCCACCTTAACATCAAAGTCGTGTCTGTAACAATACTAATGCTTGGTTCTCCATCAGCGATCTCATCAGGACAGATCAAACATCGCTCGAGGTCATGCATGGTCCAGAGGTCACATAGGAGAAGCACGTTCGGGTAGCTGATCCCCATGCCCAGCTTGTAGTAAGAGTCAATAAGCTCCTTGCTGCGAGTCATCCCATGAAGGGTGACGGTGGCATTGATGGCGGTAGTGGTGGGTCGCTTTGTAATGTACTGCGTGATGAGAGAGGTGAGAGAGAGTGTGCTGGGAGACAGATCTACCTCCTTCTTCCCCTGCAAAGCAGATAGCAGCTGCACCATGAGAGGCGAGAGCTCTTCCTCCTCTTCTAGCTCTTCGACTCTTGGCGGCCATGGGATGGGTTTGATTGACTTGACATCATCCTTGAGCCGCTTAGCCACATTGTGCACCAGTTGTTCACTGCTAACACCGATGGCGGAGAGTGCTGCTTCAACATATGAACCACCCCCAGACGTGTCATAGACTAGGTCGCTCTGGTTTCTCTGAGGGCGGGAGTGGAAGCCGATCTTGCCCTCAAACTCCCGGGTCAGGATATCTTTGATAAAGGATGACTTGATGCTGGATGTTGAGAAGCCATACCGAGATATGATAGAGCTGTCGTCTTTGAGGAGGCTCTGTAGTGACCTTAGCTCACGTTCCTCAAAGATAACTGTTCTGATGTGGTCAAAGAAGATAGTCTGAGCCTCACGGAGATTGACATTGTGCATGCGTGGGAGATTGTCATCTTCACTCATTTTCTGGTAACTACGCACATATTTCAACCAGCATTTGTTGTGATATCTGATCTCAATCGCATATGGGTCATCAGCTGCATAATCGATCACACAGTTGATTCTGTCTCGCATGCTCTGATCTTCGAGGGCCACCGTGTGACTCTTGAACGTTGCCCATGCATTATCATACGAAATCAGGGACAGCTTTGATTCTGGGTGCTTTGCCGACTCCGGTTTACAGCACCAGACACATTTTGTTTTTTCATGTATCAGCCCTTCTACACTTGATCGCAGCCGCTTGGCAGGTGGAGAAGCAGCCGGGGGGAAAGCCTCAGACATGGACGAAGACTGAGATTGGCATTCCTTGACTTCTCGTTTTTTCTGTCTTGTCTTGGCCTGCTCCAGTTTATTAGCATTCCATAAGGTCAGCCTACATGATTTATGGACACATTGTCTGCCGGGACCATTATCCCAATTGACTGTTGCATAAACGTCTCCGAACATGTCAAGACCGCTCCATAACAGGGCTTTTTTCTTGAGATTTTCCCAACTCTCAACGGAGGTAACGACATCAGTGGCTTCATTGCAAAGCCCGCCACACTGGAGGACACACGGAACGGTGGACATTCTCTTGACAGCTATCTTCTGAATACTGCGCTTCTCAGTGCCGTCTCATTCGCTCGTATACTCCCTGGAAAGACAGAAATAAGTATATGACATTACACACACAGACAAATAAAAAACAAGAAAATAGCAATTCACTAATCAGGACCTCAATTCCGTGGCCAGTATAGATTTAGCCAAAATAATGTGTTAATTCATGATCATATGTTCTCCCATTTAAAAGTTGCATTTTCGCTCTACTGGATGGTGGCCATCTTGGATTTCTGGGTCAAAATAATGTCATAACGTCAAACTAATGTCAGATTCGGAATTCTCGTGGTCAAATTACCCAAAAAAGTGTCTTTGTACGTGATTCTAGGTGTTCTGGTTCAAAACTTAATTTTTCAAGATAGTGCCGGCGGCCATCTTGGATTCGGGCCTCTGGCGAAAAATGCCGGGATTTTTGGGAGGGACATAGACGCTATTTTTGTTATAAAATGTCAATAGAAGTCAAATCAATCGTCAAACCTTACTAGCCAGAAAATGGTCACGGAATTGAAGTTTTGGACCTAACTATAAGTATTTGCAAATAATAATTTGGTGGCTGGACATTCTGAGGTAAGGACGTCTTACCGTTACGCATGTTCAAAATGTAAAACTTTTGTCAGTTGTTTTGTAAATTGAAAATTGTCTGACCGTTTTGTTATTTATGGCCAACAGGGGCCGACTATTGTGGTCCACCTGTTGGGCATAGGTGCCACGTTACCGTGGTCCGTGAGCAAGGCCCTTGGCCCCTCCCAACAAAGGGGTCATGCCCCAAAACATTGGGGTCTATGGTGGTGCTCGGCCACAAACAAGTGTTCCATAAGGTGGTGCCCCAAGTTCGTTTGCTCGAGAAAAGTAAAATTCTTAGTCGAGGCAATGGTAGATCACATATTGTCACGGCAAAATCATTTTATGACTGAGGGTAATATGATTACAAATAGGGTTTTTGGAAATAATGTACTATTATATCGAGTATGTCTTATTGAGTTTTATAAGCAAACTGAAGAAAAAAAAAGATATTGTCTTCTTGGTAAATAATTAAATAATACAAATACACACATATACACATACACACATGCACATATATACACATACACACACACACACAGACATACATATACACATATATGCACGTGCGCACACACACACATACACACACACACACGTACACATATACACCCCTGGAACTGTATGGAGATCCCACTCTTGTTCTGCGAGGCTGCGTCATCGCGTTTTTTCATGACGTCATACGATTAAGCTCCTCCCTTTTCGTGCGAACCGATACATACGCCAATATTAATACATGGGACCGATATCACCACTGCTTACCTCGCACAAACACGATGACGAAGTTGGTTTCCATCCCACTCTGCTCACTTTGTTCTCCCATACTTTCCGTCTTTGTGGATTTGCAGGGAACCTATACATCTTGTACCCATTCTCCGATTTATTGCTGCATCCAAAGGCGCAACATCCCGTCATTTTGTCAGATTTTTTGATCACCAAACTTTCAGTACTAATTCGTTTTAAGCTGCGTACGGCGTTGATTGATACGCGATCGCGTGTGAAACAAAATGGCACCTGGAGTCACGTGACCCTAAATTTCTGGTCCCCCTATGTCGCTACTCTCTTTATGTAGGTACTCTACTCCGAACGCCCCCCCCCCCCCACCCCTCCTCCATTGAGCTAGACGGCTAGATTGAGCTGAGAAAAAGCCCAATTTATCTCTTGATTCTGTGGCTTTGTAATTTACTCACAATTATCAATACTAGGGCATGCCCGTACTATATATATATCTAAACTTATATCCCCCCCCCTCTATTTACATGAAATGGTTTGGTCCATTCGCAAAGCCAAAGCGAACGGCTTGCGAGTACGGTGACAATCCCCCCCCTCTATTTACATGAAATGGTTTGGTCCAAAGCGAACGGCTTGCGAGTACGGTGACAATCCCCCCCCCTCTATTTACATGAAATGGTTTGGTCCAAAGCGAACGGCTTGCGAGTACGGTGACAATCCCCCCCCTCTATTTACATGAAATGGTTTGGTCCAAAGCGAACGGCTTGCGGAGTTTGATAAAGAAATCGCCATAGCTCGGTAACTACTTGTCCGATTAATTTCAAACCTTGAAAAGGCACATCCTCGGGTCCCCAGCAATATACCTGGCAAGTTTCAAGTATATCGGACCGGTAGTTGTCGAGAAACAGCGGTCGCATACACACACACAGACACACACACACACAGATTACTGGAATTATAGATAGACTAGGGCATGCCCGTACTATATATATATCTAAAATTATATCCCCCCCCCCTCTATTTACATGAAATGGTTTGGTCCAAAGCGAACGGCTTGCGAGTACGGTGACAATCCCCCCCCCTCTATTTACATGAAATGGTTTGGTCCAAAGCGAACGGCTTGCGAGTACGGTGACAATCCCCCCCCCTCTATTTACATGAAATGGTTTGGTCCAAAGCGAACGGCTTGCGAGTACGGTGACAATCCCCCCCCTCTATTTACATGAAATGGTTTGGTCCAAAGCGAACGGCTTGCGGAGTTTGGTAAAGAAATCGCCATAGCTCGGTAACTACTTGTCCGATTAATATGAAACCTTGAAAAGGCACATCCTCGGGTCCCCAGCAATATACCTGGCAAGTTTCAAGTATATCGGACCGGTAGTTGTCGAGAAACAGCGGTCGCATACACACACACAGACACACACACACACACACACACACACACAGAGATTACTGGAATTATAGATAGATAGCATGTATTTGACGAAGCCTGAACCTGGACAACAAGGTGCCAGGCATGTTACTTTACATGTATTACTTTTTGTGACACTTTTACCGGTATATGTGTGGGAAATAGTCAGTTTAAAATAGGAATCAAGTCGTCAAGTTCTCTTTTCACTGCGACCCAACTCATTTTATTAATGATCAGAGTCATCAACACATCCAAGAAGATATTAGAAGCAGTATGAGAGGTAAGTTTTGTTACTTAAATTGCTCCCCATAGATATCATGCTGCCACCTATTATCTCATTAATCAAGCTTTAAAACTTTAACGACTTAAGAGAAGTCTCTCCTTTGTAACTATACTCAAAATCAGTGTGTTTATGATGATGCAAAGCGATACATGTACATCTACATCCCTTTGAATCCATCAGGTACATGTATGTTACCAGAATAGCGCTGAGGCCTAATCAGAAAATGCATAGAATTCACCGAACCCTCACCCTCCTGCTGATGCTGTCCATTACGATCAAATTAAATTAAGAGGATGAATTATAATCAAGATCAAATTAAATGAAGAGGTTAAATTATAATGAGGATCAAATTTATTTATGAAGATGCATTTTTAAAAAGTTCCAGTTTTAAATAAGTTAAGAGGTTGAATTCTAATTAAGATCAAATTAAATTAAGAGGTTGAATTCTAATTAAGATCAAATTAAATTAAGAAGTGTGACATCTCGTGAGATTATGATGATGAAACATCCCGTGAGATGATGACGGAATCTCACCACGTGTGACGAATTAACGGGTTTAAAGGGTCTAATACTCGAATGGGTCAAACGAGATCACACAAACTTTTTTTTACATTTTGAGTTAATGAGTTAATTATCTTCTCCAGCTGGATGAAAAGTTAAAAACGGTTACATTAGTCATGATCGACGTAATGAATCATCACGCCGAGTTTCAAAATGATTGGTTCAGCCTCTTCAAGGAGTAGGGGAAACACTAAAGATTGCAAATGGAATATCGGATGGAACAGGACTGAAAGGAAGGAGTGAAGGGCATCGTTGTGGCTTTTGCACACCTTCTCTACTACTTTGTTGTGGCTGAGCACAAAAAAAGGCACCGCTGGGATTTGAACCGAGGATCTCCTGTTTATTAAACAGGCGCTTTAACCAACTAAACCACATCGCCAGGTACATGAGGTGCATATAGTTACATCTCCTCGAAAGAGACTAGCACTTCCATGAGTTCGTAGTCTGCAGCCGAACAGTTAATCTTCATTATTTTTGACAGTTTGCTTCGGGGTCATCTATTTATTACGTATTCAAAGAGAAGATTTAAATGAGGAAACTAAAATTGAGAAAAGCAAGAGTTGGGAGGATTAGAGGAAAGAGAAAACAAGTAAGAGAAGTGTGGGACAAGTGGGTAAAGAAGGTAAAGAAGTTTGGGACAAGGTAGTAGTGATGGTGTGGAACGAGTGGGTAAAGAAAGTAAATATGTTTTGGAGAAGGTAATAGGTTGAATTATCATTAAGATCAAATTAAATTATGAGGTTGAATTATCATAAAGATAAAATTATAATTAAGAGGTTGAATTATAATGAAGATAAAAATAAAATTAAGAGGTTGAATTATAATTAAGATCAAAATGAAATTAAGAGGTTGAATTACAATTAAGATCAAATTAAATTAAGAGGTCGAATTATAATTAAGATCAAATTAAATGAAGAGGTTGAATTATAATGAAGATCAAAATTAATTAAGAGGATGTATTTTAAATAAGTCCCAGATTTATATAAGTTAAGAGGTTGAATTATAATTAAGATCAAATTAAATTAAGAGGTTGAATTATAATTCAGATGAAATTAAATTTAGAGGTTGAATTATAATTAAGATCAAATTAAATTTAGAGGTTGAATTATAATTAAGATCAAATTAAATTAAGAGGTTGAATTATAATTAAGATCAAATTAAATTAAGAGGTTGAATTATAATTAAGATCATATTAAATTAAGAGGTTGAATTATAATTAAGATCAAATTAAATTAAGAGGTTGAACTATATTTAAGATCAAATTAAATTAACAGGTTGAATTCTAATTTAGATCAAATTAAATTAAGAGGTTGAACTGTAATTAAGATCAAATTAAATTAAGAGGTTGAATTACAATTAAGATCAAATTAAATTAAGATGTTGAATTATAATTAAGATCAAATTAAATGAAGAGGTTGAATTATAATTAAGATCAAATTAAATTAAGAGGTTGAATTATAATTAAGATCAAATTTAATTCAGAGGTTGAATTATAATTCAGATCAAATTTAATTAAGCGGTTGAATTATAATTAAGATCAAATTAAATTAAGAGGTTGAATTATAATTAAGATCAAATTTAATTCAGAGGTTGAATTATAATTAAGAGCATATTTCATTAAGAGGATGTATTTTAAATAAGTTCCAATTTTAAATAAGTTAAGAGGTTGAATTATAATTAAGATCAAATTTCATTAAGAGGATGAATTTTAAATAAGTTCTAGTTTTAAATATGTTAAGAGGTTGAATTCTAATTAAGATGAAATTAAATTAAGAGGTTGAACTATAATTAAGATCAAATTGAATTAAGAGGCTGAACTATAATTAAGATCAAATTGAATTAAGAGGTTGAATTATAATTAAGATCAAATTAAATTAAGAGGTTGAATTTTAATTAAGATTAAATTTAATTAAGTGGTTGAATTATAATTAAGATCAAATTTAATTAAGTGGTTGAATTATAATTAAGATCAAATTTAGTTAAGAGGATGAATTTTAAATAAGTTCTAGTTTTAAATAAGTTAAGAGGTTGAATTACAATTAAGATCAAATTTAACTAGAACTGCCACTTTAAAACTGCTGGCAGTGATGACCGGTTTACTCGCACCCACTTTTGATGCAACCCCACTGTTGATACAACCCCACTTTTGATACAACCCTACTTGTGATACAACCCCACTTTCATTGGACATGCTTTGACACAACCCCCTTGGATACAACCCCGACACACACACACACACACACACACACATCCCCCCTACCCCCTCCCACACACACACCCACACCCCTCCCCCCACACGCACACCCCTCCAAACACACACACACACCCACCCACACACACACACACCCACCCACACACATCCCTCCCCCCCCCCACACACACACACATCCCTCCCCCCACACACACACACACATCCCCCCTACACACACACACACACACACACACATGCACACACACAACCAACCCCCCCCCCCCCCACCTACACACACACACACACACACACACATCCCTCCACCCCCACACACACACACATCCCCCCTACCCCCACCCACACCCCTCCCCCCAAACACACACACACACACACACAACCAACCCCCCCACCCACCTACACACACAACCAACCCCCCCCACCCACCTACACACACACACACACACACACATCCCTCCACCCCCACACACACACACATCCCCCCTACACACACACACGCTTATTTTTCAAGATATGCAGGTTGCAAGGTCAGACATATATATGGTGGCGGCCATCTTGGATTTTGACGTGGCGACCCAATTTTTGATAGCGTTCTTCCTTGTGCCTAGATACACCCACACACCAAATTAGAAGTTGCTACTTCGCTTATTTTTCAAGATATGCAGGTTGCAAGGTCAGACATATATATGGTGGCGGCCATCTTGGATTTTGACGTGGCGACCCAATTTTCGACAGCATTCTTCCTTGTGCCTAGATACACCCACACACCAAATTAGAAGTTGCTACTTTGCTTATTTTTCAAGATATGCAGGTTGCAAGGTTCAGACATACATGGTGGCGGCCATCTTGGATTTTGCCGTGGCGACCCAATTTTCAATAGCTGGCGCATGCGCAGATGGGCTGCACTGCGATGCCACTGAAAAGCGGCTGAGAAAACCGCGCATGCGCAGATCGCGGACATGATTCATTTTGATTGCCATCTTTATTTAATTTCCGAAAAGACGTCTACATTCGAAAATCGCGTGATGACGTCACGACGTAAATGCATTTCTTCATATAACTTCAGATCGGCTGGATGGATTTTGACGAAATAAACGGAATCGTGTAGGGCATTTAATTGCGCAAATTTCAAGATCAATTGCAACCATGACAGCCATTTCCTTCTCGCACAGCACCAAACATTCTAATGCGTCAATCCCGTCAACCCTGCGCATGCGCAGGTGGTGCGACGAAGCACTTAAACGCTGAAAAAATCGCGCATGCGCAAATGGTAGCGCTGGAGCGCAAGGTCACGTGTGGACGCGTACGTAATATGTGGATGGGACACAGCCGGATCGCTCTCATGCGCAAATGCGCTGTTCTGGTGTTGATTTGATGCCCTGAAAGACTTCGGCGCATGCGCAAATGGTAGCGCTGAATTGGAAGGTCACATGTGCACGCTTACGTAATATGTGGATGGATGTTTGCGTATGCGCAAATGGGCCACTGTATGTTCGTGTATTACGTACGCGCTGTGATGGGCGGGGCGTATGGTGTTCATGAAATGGTCAAATGCGGAAGTGCTGGAAGCAGTTGCGATGGTGTCGCACGATCTCTTCTCGCGGTCCACAAGATTATCACAGAGAGGTGCAGCTTCCAGCGCTTCTAGATATGATCCAGGCCTATCCAACGAGACCAGTCCCAGCATTCTAGGCCCAATGGTTGTCTCAGACGGACCCGACAACGGACGTGTTTGTTTTAACTCGAGCCGATTCGATCAGAGACGTGCTGGCGAACATAACCAGTCATATATTTTGAACGCGTGGCTCGATTTTTACAAAATAAACTTTTTCTTGCAGGGCTTAACCGTGCGCTGACAACGATACCGAGTTTGACCCTGAGAGAGCCGTTTTGCGCCGCAAAGGCGCCTTGTTCCCCGTGATGACCATGTCGTGCTGCATAAATTATCATATTGTTGCGAATATGGAATTTGGCCTCCATATCCGCTTGTAAATATTCCCCTATTTCTCCAATACTCCCCAACTTTCCCCAATCCCCCATTCCCTAGTCCCATTGCATGTAAATAACACTCAGTAGAGCCGACCTTCCCCTTATTCCCCCATTAAATGTCGTGCCCAGGTCCACCGCACCACACGTAGACAACTTTCGGACATCTTGCTAGTTATTCTTAATCTATGTCAGTTAAGGACTCGTTTCCATTAATTCTGACTCTTCGTTGCACCAGAATGTGATTATATGGCATCAGTAGTGAGTTTAGGACCTTTCCCATACCTCCTTCCATCTTCTTCCACAACTATAACAACAACAACAGAGGAGATGGGGGCGGCGCGGCGGCGTGGGGGGAGGATGCGTCCTCACACCGGCTCGGCGCTCCACGGGGTTACCAGAGGGGCTGGCTGTCAGCTCCTCGTCAAGGGCGGAGCCTGGTAACCCCCCCCCGCACCCAATCAGAAGGGCGGACCGATTCCATCTGGGGCGGAGCTAACGAGCCGAGGGCGTGTCACTCCCCGCCGGATATACGCGGCCCCGCGCCGGATGTGACGTCAGATGCGCCCCCAGCTTGAGCAGACAAGACGCCATCCGAGCGCTGCGACCTCCCCGCATCTCTAGACCGGACCGGGTCGACCCTGTCCTTGAGCCAAGAGTGCACCTTGAGCCATCGATACCCGCTTTCCTAGCCATCAAACCCCGTGTGAGTCAGCTTTGTCCCGTTTATCTGTCGTCTGTTGGGAATAATATAAGATTGTGTCTAAGTGCTTGGCTTTCTATGTTGTACCTCTCGTCCCTGTAATCTGACCTTCCGAACGAATATAATCTCCTCCGGAGGTCTTGAGAACTGAACCCTGGGTGTCGTGTCATTTGAAACCCAGCCGTGTCTTCTTTTTCCTTATTGAGCCAGCGTGGCGCGGCTTCGTCAACGTTCGAGTACAATCGGGTAATTTGTGCGGACACGACGGCCATTCCGCTCGGCCCACCTTAACATCAAAGTCGTGTCTGTAACAATTGGTAGTCAGGAGGTGGGATTCGAACCTGGGACTAAATTTATTTAGCCCAAATTTTGGACACCAATTGTGTTAGTACTGTAACAATTGGTGTCGAGGAGTGAGATTCGGACCCGGGACTAAATTAGTTAGGCCCAAATTTTGGGAGGGAAAATCGAGCCGGAGCGCATACGGCGCTCGACCAAATCGATCCGGAGCGCGGTCCCGCGGTTACTGCGCTCGACGAAATTATAACAGCAAAATTTGGATTGGTGTTACGAAACTCGAATTTTGAAAGTCGCGCTATGGCGGATCAAGACGGCTGGGGTCCGGTAGGGGAGAGTGAAGCAGGGTCGGTCCAGGACCAAATTGAGGGACGCGAGGAGAGCGAAGCAGTGAGGGCGGCAGGGTCGCAAAATAGCGTTGTCACGCACGAGGTGGCCACGGCGTCCACGCCCGCGGCAGCGCCCCTGGTGGATTCGAACCTTTTCCTCCTGCAAATGAGGGCCCTTATGGAACAAATGGTGGGAATGAGGGCTGATAGTGAGCGGTTGGGAAACCAAATGGGGGTAATGAGGGACGAAGCGAGGGGTACTGGTGAGAAGGTAGACAAAATTTTTGAGGGGTTAGACAATGGGATAAAAGAGGTGAGAAATGGGTTAATGGGGGTAGAAAATAGAATGGCTGCCCAGGAGAATCAGATAGAGGGAGTGAAAAATGGGTTAGAGGGGTTAGAAAACAGAATGGAAGGCAAATTGAGGGACATGAGGGACCAAGCGGAAAGGGAAGTTAAACAAATGGAGCAGCAGATAGAGGGGGTCAGAATGGGGGTAGAAACGAAATTAGATGCTCACAGGGAGGAAATGGAGCAGATGAGGGTGGCATCTGGGCAGGAGATGCAAGTGATGGGAGAAGGGATCAGAAGAGGAGTGAGTGAGGAGGTCGGAGGAGTGCGCGAGGAGGTGAGGCACTGTAAGGAGCGCATGGAGAAGGAGGTGAGAAAGGGGACTGTAAAATTGCAAAGGGGCATAGAGGACCTGATGCAGGAGGTGGAGTAGCTGACGGTGGGACAGACGGAGTTAGTGGAGCAGGTTCAAAGGAACACTGCGGTATTAGGAGGTTTAAAAGCGACACAAAACGACATAAAAAACGACTTAATAGCGACAAAGAGGGAATGTCAGATGGTACGTGAGGGACTGACAACGAGGTTGGACGAGGTGATAGAGGTAATGGAGACGAAGGACCGGCAGGTGAGGACGCACCTGGAAACGGTCAAGGTAGCCTTAGAGGATGAGCTTGAGGAGACGTACCGGGGAATAAAAGAGGTGAAGCACAAATTAGAAGAAGTGGAAGAAGGGATGAGCGAAATTAAGAAGCGACGGAGAGGGGATAAGAAAGAGATAAAAGAGGAGATAAAAGAATTGGTCCAAAGTCTGTGTTTGGATCGTGATGATGTGCTCATTAACCGGATGAGGGATTCGCAGGTGATGGAGGAGAAGCGAAGAGGAAGAGGACCCGGTGTAAGTGGTGACCAATATGGTCGTGCGTATGATGCGCCAGGGGATTTAAGAAGCTTGGGGGTCGAGATAGACCCGGGTGTTCGTGAGAGGCCGTGGGTGAAGTGTGCGACAGGTCTGGTGTGCGAAACGGGAGAGTGTGCGCGAGAAAGGTGTGTGACGGACAGGTGCATGAGGAAAGAGTGCGCTGTCAGAAGTAAGGAAGAGTGTCCACCTGTGGTGAGTGTTACAGAGGGTGTAACGGGAGAGTGTGCGCGAGAAAGGTGTGTGACGGACAGGTGCACGAGGAAAGAGTGCGCTGTCAAGAGTAAGGGTGAGTGCGCTGTCAAGAATGGAGGTGAGAGTATTGAGAGTGACAAGGAGAGTGAGTTGGTTGTGACAGGTGAGCGAGGATGTACACCTGGGATGGAAGGATGCACACCTGGAATGGTAGAGCGTGAGTGGGAATGCACGCTGGAGTTGGTGGTGAGGCACATGGTTGGGTGTGCGAATGAGGGCACACCTGTGATTGTCACAGAGGAGGTGACCGAGGAGGGGGCGCGAAGCGGTGTATTGGTGAGGTGTGCGAGCAACGAATGTGTGCCAAAGTGTTCGGTGGTCAGGTGTGTGACCAAGGCTGTGAGTGGAATGGGTGTACCGAGGTGTGTAAGGAAAGGTACGAGGAGCATGGGCACGGCTGGATGTGTGAGCAAGGAACGGGCTGCAGGGTGTCAGCGTCCACGTGAAGCATCGACGTTAGACGGGGTAGAGTTTAGAACGACTTATAGCCGAATCGGGCCCTCGGTGCGTGCTGGGCCTCGCTTTGAACGGCCGCGTCCGTGCTCCACTAGGCGGAGCGGGCGGCCCGATAGAAAGAGTCGTCATGGCGACCACTTTTTGTTGAGGCATTCCGGCAGGTCGAGATCGGGACATTGGATGGCTCCGTGCCGAGATGGTGCGTGGGATCTCGGCCCGGGTAAGCCCCCGTCCCTGCACCGAGTGCCGGACGTATCCAGCCGCTGGCACAGAACAACCCGCATTCATGGCTTGGCTTTACGAAGCCGGGCTTTGGACAGGAATGGGCGCACCGAGAGGCATTAGTGAGTAGACTGGGTGATGAGGTTAGTGTTTTGGCCCCAAAATTAGAGAAAAACAAAATTTGATGATTGGCAAAGGATTGGCAGAGTGATGATTGGTAATGGTACAGTGATTGGCAGATGATTGGCAAATTTTTAATTTGTTGAAATTTGATGTGCAAAATTGGTAGTGAGAGACCCCCGATGTGGTGGGATGGCATCCCTGCCACCCTTCCCATGGTGTGGGGCAAATGCGCTATAGCTTATGGGGTTGATGGCAGTGAAAACTAGCCCGGGTGGGTTAGGATATTGGTAGGGATCTAGCGAAGATGACATTAGGTAACGTTAAGTTTAGTTAGTGACTGATACCTGTAGTGGGGACGCAGGTAGATTAGTATGTATGATAATGACGAGGGAGCGCAATAGTTTAAAGGGACGACTGGGAAGCGCAAGTTTCAGAAGGGAGTAGTTAGCTGAGATGATGCCGTGTGTGTGAGAATTGAACAGGTGTGATTGCACAGGTGTGCAACTGGACAGGTGTGTGGAGCAGTGTATGAGTAGTAAGTGTTGTGGATCAGCGCGAATGCGCTTGGGGAGAGAAGGGTGCAGGTGGCACCAGGTGTGAGAGCACAGGTGTGCAAGTACAGGTGTGTGGAGAGAGTTGGAGTAAGTGGTACGGAGTGGTGTGCATGGTGCGAAGGTGTGGATGGGGGAAGAGTGGACCCCCTTTCACGAGTACCCGGGGCGGGTAGTGTAAGTGTTAGGTAGAGGGTACAGGTAAATTGTGGTTGGATATTGGCACTTGTGGTGCGGTTGCAGAATGGTGTTGTGAATGGGTGCATTAGTGTTGTGGAAATGGCTGGGCGTGTAGCCTGTTAGTGCGTGTAGTTGGTTGGGCACTCCACCACTGTGAGGATGTCGGCCAGGTGAGGCCGCAGGTGGGCTCTGGGAGCCGGTAGAGTTGTGGATGGGGCCCGAGGATCCGGAGGACGGACCCGGGTAGCCCAGTGCCAGAGAGGGCACCGAGTGGGGAGAGTGCCAGAGGGCCTTCCCCAAGTAGTTAGGTTAGGGCAAGGAGCAGGTAAGCTCGGAGGCAACTGCAGTGGTGGAGGTGTGCAGGTGGGTAGACCCACTGGGAGAGGTACACGCCGCAGCCCAGAAATTGTGCGAGGGCACCGGGAGATGAATCGGGGGAGTGAGACCCCAAATTGAAAAGCACCACAGTCTGGCCAATGGGAATTGGTTTTTAGAACCAATAGTGTAAGAGGGCCAATGGTTTGGCCGGAGAAAGACCCCGGGTAGTGTAAAGTTGTAAAGTCATTTAGGAAATAGTTAGGATTGATGAACCTGTCGCACCATACGCAGCCACTTACCTGTGGTGATGATGATGACTCCACACCTGTGTTTTCTTTGTTTGTTGCAGGAAATGAGATTGCTGTGTGGATTTGTGAGACGCATCACGACGTGGATGAGACATTGGGGTGATTCCATCTCTCCCTCCCTAGGAGGGACTGATGATGAATTGGTAATGGCAAATTTTGATGTGCAGTTGGAGATGGCAAATTTTGATGAGAGTTGAAAATGGCAAATTTGATTGGTTAGGAGGGAGAGAAGACGAATTTGGTTTATGGGAGGAACGGGGAAGACAGTAGGGATGTTTGTTGATTTGTAAAGTAGATGTTTATGGGTAGTGTTGTGTTTTGTGGATACAGTAAGGGGTAAGGGAGGGGCCATGTAGGTTACCTGGTGGGGGGGGGGGGCGTACGATAGGAACGTACCTGTCTCACCTGGTTCCCATGTGCCCCCAGTGTGCATCACCTTACATTGCGTGCACTTTTGCGCCCTTACCACCTTACTCACTTGTCTGCTTCTTTTGTCTCCCACCTCCGAGGATCTGGCTTTGGGGTAGAGAGAGAGGAGAGAGAGGTGCTGGCTGCGCAGTTGTGGGCCTGCACTTTCGCTGTTTGCTGCCGGGATCGATACACCATATGGACCGCAATGTTTGTGGCCACCCACAATGGACCGCAGTTCGTTTGCGGCCAAGCACCACCCGGGGATGGACCTATGGGTCAACGTGGCACCTATGCCATACAGGTGAACCACTTTTAGTTAACACCAAGTGCACCACAAGAAGAGCAAGAGACACCTGCAGGGTTAGGGGTTGTCGAATTTATTTTTATTCCAATGAACAATGGTGACTGCACCGATTGGTGGTGGGGTGGTGCTTTTGATGCTCGGGAAGGGTGCTCTGCACGTTATTAAAGGCCGTCGGCCACAGAGCACTCGTGGGTTGGTGTATCGATGCTGGCAAGCGCGCTCTCTCTATGCATAACATCTGCATGTGTTCCTCCAAAAACAGGTCCTGGATCGTAGTGTAAATAGCAGCGTAGTCGTGTAAATAATGCTCCCTACCGGCTGTATGTTTAGTTTGCGAATTCTTTCCGGATTCGGTTATCCTGTGGGTGTGTTTCTGTGAGGAGAAGGGTGCAACGTCGCAGGGGGACATATTTACTCATTTGTGAATATCTGTAAAACTGTCGCACTCAGGGTAGAGTTAATAGTAGAGGGAACTACATTGCGTGCCACACTAAAGTAGGTAAAAATTTATCGGGTCGGGACGCCCCGAGGGTAGAGAAGGGTGCAATGTTGCGAATATGGAATTTGGCCTCCATATCCGCTTGTAAATATTCCCCTATTTCTCCAATACTCCCCAACTTTCCCCAATCCCCCATTCCCTAGTCCCATTGCATGTAAATAACACTCAGTAGAGCCGACCTTCCCCTTATTCCCCCATTAAATGTCGTGCCCAGGTCCACCGCACCACACGTAGACAACTTTCGGACATCTTGCTAGTTATTCTTAATCTATGTCAGTTAAGGACTCGTTTCCATTAATTCTGACTCTTCGTTGCACCAGAATGTGATTATATGGCATCAGTAGTGAGTTTAGGACCTTTCCCATACCTCCTTCCATCTTCTTCCACAACTATAACAACAACAACAGAGGAGATGGGGGCGGCGCGGTGGCGCGGGGGGAGGATGCGTCCTCACACCGGCTCGGCGCTCCACGGGGTTACCAGAGGGGCTGGCTGTCAGCTCCTCGTCAAGGGCGGAGCCTGGTAACCCCCCCCCCCCGCACCCAATCAGAAGGGCGGACCGATTCCATCTGGGGCGGAGCTAACGAGCCGAGGGCGTGTCACTCCCCGCCGGATATACGCGGCCCCGCGCCGGATGTGACGTCAGATGCGCCCCCAGCTTGAGCAGACAAGACGCCATCCGAGCGCTGCGACCTCCCCGCATCTCTAGACCGGACCGGGTCGACCCTGTCCTTGAGCCAAGAGTGCACCTTGAGCCATCGATACCCGCTTTCCTAGCCATCAAACCCCGTGTGAGTCAGCTTTGTCCCGTTTATCTGTCGTCTGTTGGGAATAATATAAGATTGTGTCTAAGTGCTTGTCTTTCTATGTTGTACCTCTCGTCCCTGTAATCTGACCTTCCGAACGAATATAATCTCCTCCGGAGGTCTTGAGAACTGAACCCTGGGTGTCGTGTCATTTGAAACCCAGCCGTGTCTTCTTTTTCCTTATTGAGCCAGCGTGGCGCGGCTTCGTCAACGTTCGAGTACAATCGGGTAATTTGTGCGGACACGACGGCCATTCCGCTCGGCCCACCTTAACATCAAAGTCGTGTCTGTAACAATATATTACCGGCGGCGCGTTCCGCGCTAGAACTGCCATTTGAGTCTGAGAACAAGTCAGAATAGTCAGAATTTGAGCAAATCTGTTTCATTCGTTTGTTACTATGCCTCATCTATTGACAAAGCTGCAATTATAATTTTTCTTGAGGTTGAAATGACCGCGGGAGATCGTGTGATAATGATCACGTACTGGAAGGGAATCTTCTTCTTCAGTCCCTCATTACTTTCAGTGAAATACGATCGAGTTAAAAATAGTCAGAATTTGAGCAAATCTGTTTCATGCGTTTGTTAATATGCCTCATCTATTGACAAATCTGCAATTATAATTTTTTTTGAAGTTCAAATGACCGCGGGAGATCGCGTTATCGTGAGCACGTTCTGGAAAGACAAAATGGTGTGTTTCTTCTTCTTTCAACAATAAAGACTTATAGCTTCGCGACCGTACATCCAATCATCTTGAAAGTTTGCACACTTGTTTCGCTTGATGAGAGCCACATTGCATTAAAAATTCAAGTCGATCCATGCAGTGGTTCAAGAGTTACAAGCTTTTTAAAATTTAAACTTCCATTATTTATTGCGGCCAAACCATGTGACTTATCAAAACGTCTCAAGTAACGATGAAACAACCCCCCATGAGGAACATTTGTGTAAAGATTGCACTCGATATCTCCACAAATTATGGAGGTGTTTTCATTTCTAGTTTGAAATTTTAAAACGTCATAACTCTGAAACCACGTGTCGGATGACGTCGTGCTCGCTGACTTTTTTGTTCGTCATGGGTATGCGAATATGCATGCCAAGTTTGGGCTCGATCCGTCAGCCGTTGCGGAGACAAAGGGTTTTTTGTGTTTTTTCACGGAAAACAAGATGGCGGCCGAACCATGTGACGTATGACTTCGAAAATTTTCGCATTCTGAGTTTTTTTTAACTAAGCATCTGGGAGAAAAATCCCATTTTCGGGGGAGAAAATGTTTTGTTTGACGAATTCTTACCTCTTAACGTTAGCATTTTTAATATACTCGATACACATGTCTTTTCTTCCCATTGAAGAGTTCTTTAGAATGAGCCATTCCTCAAATTTTTCCATTGAGCCGTTGCGGAGATACAGAGGGGAAAAGTTGAATTTGTTTTACAAGATGGCGCCCACACCATGTGACCTATGACGTCATAATTAGCATGAAAAAATTCTAGGAGCCGAGAGGATCATTTGATGAAAATTTCCTGTCAATCCGACCAGCGGTTGCTGAGAACATTAATTATGAAGTTTTCGGAGGTGCAAAATAGGGCGGAAGAATAATAACTAGAACTGCCACTTTAAAACTGCTGGCAGTGATGACCGGTTTACTCGCACCCACTTTTGATGCAACCCCACTGTTGATACAACCCCACTTTTCATACAACCCCACTTGTGATACAACCCCACTTTCATTGGACATGCTTTGACACAACCCCCTTGGATACAACCCCGACACACACACACACACACACACACACACACACACACACACACACACACACACACACACACACACACACACACATCCCCCCTACCCCCTCCCACACACACACCCACACCCCTCCCCCCACATGCACACCCTTCCAAACACACACACACCCTTCCAAACACACACACACCCACACACACACACACACACACCCACACACACACATCCCTCCCCCCCCCCCCACACACACACACACATCCCTCCCCCCACACACACACATCCCCCCTACACACACACACACACATCCCCCCTACACACACACACACACACACACACACACACACACACACACACACACACACACACACAGGCACACACACATACACACACACACAACCAACCCCCCCCCCCCCCACCTACACACAAACACACACATACATACCTCCACCCCCCCACACACACACATCCCCCCTACACACACACACGCTTATTTTTCAAGATAAGCAGGTTGCAAGGTCAGACATATATATGGTGGCGGCCATCTTGGATTTTGACGTGGCGACCCAATTTTCGATAGCGTTCTTCCTTGTGCCTAGATACACCCACACACCAAATTAGAAGTTGCTACTTCGCTTATTTTTCAAGATATGCAGGTTGCAAGGTTCAGACATACATGGTGGCGGCCATCTTGGATTTTGCCGTGGCGACCCAATTTTCAATAGCTGGCGCATGCGCAGATGGGTTGCACTGCGATGCCACTGAAAAGCGACTGAGAAAACCGCGCATGCGCAGATCGCGGACATGATTCATTTCGATTTATATCTTTATTTAATTTCCGAAAAGACGTCTGAATTCGAAAATCGCGTGATGACGTGACGACGTAAATGCATTTCTTCATATAACTTCAGATCGGCTGGATGGATTGTGACGAAATAAACGGCATCGTGTAGGGAATTTATTTGCGCAAATTTCAAGACCAATTACGACCATGACAGCCATTTCCTTCTCGCACAGCACCTTACGTAATATGTGGATGGATGTTTGCATATGCGCAAATGGGCCATTGTATTTTCGTGTATTACGTACGCGCCTTGATGGGCTTACTTTCAGTGAAATACGATCGAGTTAAAAATAGTCAGAATTTGAGCAAATCTGTTTCATTCGTTTGTTAATATGTCTCAGCTATTGACAAAGCTGCAATTATAATTTTTTTTGCGGGTCAAATGACCGCGGGAGATCGCGTTATCGTGAGCACGTACTGGAAAGACAAAATGGTGTGTTTCTTCTTCTTTCAACAATAAAGACTTATAGCTTCGCGACCGTACATCCAATCATCTTGAAATTTTGCACACTTGTTACTCTTCATGACTTCTACTACAGTATGAAGTTTCACATCGATCAATAAAGCGATTCAAGAGATATCCATTTTTTTAAAAAAAATCGTTTAATTAACGATATCTGCCAAACCACGTGACCTATCGCAAATTCTAAAATGACATTTTAGTAGACTGACATGCTGAACAGACCTGTGAAGTTTCTCCTCGATTGGATCAAAAATGAGGGAGGAGCTAGGTTTTAAAGGTTCATGTTTAAAAACGTCATAACTCTGAAACCATGTGTCGGATGATGTCGTGCTCGCTGACTTTTTTGTTCGTCATGGGTATGCGATTCTGCTTGCAAAGTTTGGCCTCGATCTGTTCAGCCGTTGAAGAGAAAAATGGATTTTCGTGTTTTCACGAAAAACAAGATGGCGGCCGAACCACGTGACCTGCGACGTCATAATTACCATTAAAATATTCTACAGACCGAGTCCCTCCTATGGTGAAAATTTTATCTCAATCGGCCCTATTATTGCAGAGAAAATATTTTTTAAAGGAAATTAAAACTGAAAATGGCAAAAGCACTGGGAGATGTGGCCTGGCAGGACAAAATGGTGTGTTTGTTCCTCTTTCAACATTAAAGACTTTAGCTTCGCGACCGTACATCCAATCATCTTGAAATTTTGCAAACTTGTTCCACCCGATGAGAGCTACATTGTATTAAAAATTCAAGTCGATCCATGCAGTGGTTCAAGAGTTACAAGCTTTTTAAAATTTAAATTCCATTATTTATTGCGGCCAAACCATGTGACTTAAAAAAACGTCTCAAGTAACGATTAAACATCCCCCCATGAGGAACATTTGTGTAAAGTTTCCACTCGATACCTCCACAAATTATGGAGGTGATTCCATTTCTAGTTTGAGATTTGAAAACGTCATAACTCTGAAACCACGTGTCGGATGACGTCGGGCTCGCTGACTTTTTTGTTTGTCATGGGTATCCGAATACGCATGCCAAGTTTGGGCTCGATCCGTTCAGCCGTTGCGGAGAAAAATGGTTTTTTGTGTTTTTTCACGGAAAACAAGATGGCGGCCGAACCATGTGACGTATGACTTCGAAAATTTTCGCATTCTGAGTTTTTTTTAACTAAGCATCTGGGGGAAAAATCTCTTTTTCGGGGGAGAAAAACTGTGTTTGACGAATTCTAACCTCTTAACGTTAGCATTTTTGATATACTCAATACACATGTTTTTTGTTCCATTGCAGAGTTCTTTAGAATGAGCCATTCCTCAAATTTTTCCATTGAGCCGTTTCGGAGATACAGAGGGGCAAATTTGAAGGTGTTTTACAAGATGGCGCCCATACCACGTGACCTATGACGTCATCATTAGCATTAAAAAATTCTACGAGCCTAGCCGATCATTTGATGAAAATTTCCTGTCAATCCGTCCAGCGGTTGCTGCGAAACTTAATTATGAAGTTTTCGGAGGTGCAAAATAGGGTGGAAGAATAATAATAATAATAACTAGAACTGCCACTTTAAAACTGCTGGCAGTGATGACCGGTTTACTCGCACCCACTTTTGATGCAACCCCACTGTTGATACAACCCCACTTTTGATACAACCCCACTTGTGATACAACCCCACTTTCATTGGACATGCTTTGACACAACCCCCTTGGATACAACCCCGACACACACACACACACACACACATCCCCCTACCCCCCTCCCACACACACACCCACACCCCTCCCCCCACACGCACACCCCTCCACACACACACACACACACACACACCAACCCCCCCTCCACATACACAAACACACCCCACCCCCAACACACACACACACACACACACACACACACACACATCCACACCCACACACAAACACACATATCCACACCCACACACAAACACACATATCCACACACACACCCACACACAAACACCCCCACACCCCTCCCTCCACACACCCACACATATCCACACAAACGCACATCCCCTTCCACTCCACCCCCTCCCCCACATACACACACACACACACACACACACAAACACACGCACACATCTCTACACCCCCCCCACCCCAACACACACACACACGCACACACAAATCCCCCCACTCCTAACACACACAAACACACGCACACATCCCCCCTACCCCCACCACACCCCTCCCCCATGACGCACACCCCTCCTAAACACACACACACACACCAACCCCCCCCCAACCTACACACACACACACACACAATATCCCCCCACCCTTAACACACACACACAACACACACATACATCCCCCACCCCCCAACACACACACACACACACACACACACACACACATCCCCCCCTACCCCCACCCACACCCCTCCCCCCAAACACACACACACACACACACACACCAACCCCCCCTCCACATACACAAACACACCCCACCCCCAACACACACACACACACACACACACACACACACACACACACACACACACACACACACACACACACACATCCCACACCCACACACAAACACACATATCCACACACACACACACACACACACACACCCACACCCCTCCCTCCCACACACACACCCCCTCCACACACACACACACACACACACACACACCAACCCCCCCCCCCCTCCACATATACAAACACACCCCACCCCCAACACACACACACACACACACACACACACATATCCACACAAACGCACATCCCCTTCCACACCACCCCCTCCCCCACATACACACACACACACACACCACAAACACACGCACACATCTCTACACCCCCCCCCCCCCACCCCAACACACACACACATGCACACACAAATCCCCCCACTCCTAACACACACAAACACACGCACACATCCCGCCTACCCCCACCACACCCCTCCCCCCATACGCACACCCCTCTAAACACACACACACACACACACCAACACCCCCCCCCCCCACATACACACACACACACACACATCTCTACACCCCCCCCCCCCCCACCCCAACACACACACACATGCACACACAAATCCCCCCACCCCTAACACACACAAACACACGCACACATCCCCCTAACCCCCACCACACCCCTCCCCCCATACGCACACCCCCTCTAAACACCACACACACACACACACACACACACCAACCCCCCCCCCCCCCCACACACCCACACACACATCCACACATGTCAATCCATGCACTGATTGCAGAAAAAGCCATTTTAAAAAGAAAATTAACCTGAAAATTGCAGACAGAATTATTTATTTTATCTGAGAAGCTAAACGCTTCTTCTTCTTCTTCAGGCGCTCATAACTTTGAGTGAAATACGATCGAGTTAAAAATAGTCAGAATTGGAGCAAATCTGTTTCATTCGTTTGTTAATATGCCTCAGCTATTGATAATTCTGCAATTGAATTTCATTTGTTGTTGAAATGACCGCGGGAGATCGCGTTATCGTGAGCACGTACTGGAAAGACAAAATGGTGTGTTTCTTCTTCTTTCAACAATAAAGACTTATAGCTTCGCGACCGTAAATCCAATCATCTTGAAATTTTGCACACTTGTTACTCTTCATGACTTCTACTACAGTATGAAGTTCCACGTCGATCAATAAAGCGATTCAAGAGATATCCATTTTTTTAAAAAAATCGTTTAATTAACGATATCTGCCAAACCACGTGACTTCTATCGCAAATTCTAAATGACATTTAGTAGACTGACATGCTGAACAGACCTGTGAAGTTTCTCCTCGATTGGATCAAAAATGAGGGAGGAGCTAGGTTTTAAAGGTTCATGCTTAAAAACGTCATAACTCTGAAACCATGTGTCGGATGATGTCGTGCTCGCTGACTTTTTTGTTCGTCATGGGGTATGCGATTCTGCTTGGCAAAGTTTGGCCTCGATCTGTTCAGCGTTGCAGAGAAAAATGGATTTTCGTGTTTTCACGAAAAACAAGATGGCGCCGAACCACGTGACCTGCGACGTCATAATTACCATTAAAATATTCTACAGACCGAGTCCCTCCTATGGTGAAAATTTATCTCAATCGGCCTATTATTGCAGAGAAAATGTTTTTAAGGAAATTAAAACTGAAAATGGCCAAAAGCACTGGGAGATGTGGCCTGGCAGGACAAAATGGTGTGTTTGTTCCTCTTTCAACAATAAAGACTTTAGCTTCGCGACCGTACATCCAATCATCTTGAAATTTTGCACACTTGTTCCAGCCGATGAGAGCTACATTGTATTAAAAATTCAAGTCGATCCATGCAGTGGTTCAAGAGTTACAAGCTTTTTAAAATTTAACTTCCATTATTTATTGCGGCCAAACCATGTGACTTAAAAAAACGTCTCAAGTAACGATTAAACATCCCCCCATGAGGAACACTTGTGTAAAGTTTCCACTCGATACCTCCACAAATTATGGAGGTGATTCCATTTCTAGTTTGAGATTTGAAAACGTCATAACTCTGAAACCACGTGTCGGATGACGTCGTGCTCGCTGACTTTTTTGTTTGTCATGGGTATCCGAATACGCATGCCAAGTTTGGGCTCGATCCGTTCAGCCGTTGCGGAGAAAAAGGGTTTTTTGTGTTTTTTCACGGAAAACAAGATGGCGGCCGAACCATGTGACGTATGACTTCGAAAATTTTCGCATTCTGAGTTTTTTTTAACTAAGCATCTGGGGGAAAAATCTCTTTTTCGGGGGAGAAAAACTGTGTTTGACGAATTCTAACCTCTTAACGTTAGCATTTTTGATATACTCGATACACATGTTTTTTGTTCCCATTGCAGAGTTCTTTAGAATGAGCCATTCCTCAAATTTTTCCATTGAGCCGTTTCGGAGATACAGAGGGGCAAAGTTGAAGGTGTTTTACAAGATGGCGCCCATACCACGTGACCTATGACGTCATCATTAGCATTAAAAAATTCTACGAGCCTAGACGATCATTTGATGAAAATTTCCTGTCAATCCGACCAGCGGTTGCTGAGAAACTTAATTATGAAGTTTTCGGAGGTGCAAAATAGGGTGGAAGAATAATAATAATAATAATAATAAGAAAAACTCTAGCAGTAATAATAGGTTACTCTCCATTTCATGGAGAGTAAACCTAATAATAATAAGAAAAACTCGAGCAGTAATAATAGGTTACTCTCCATTTCATGGAGAGTAAACCTAATAAGAAAAAACTCTATCAGTAATAATAGGTTACTCTCCATCTATGGAGAGTAAACCTAATTAAGCAGTTGAATTATAATTAAGATCAAATTTAATTAAGTGGTTGAATTATTATTTAGATCAAATTAAATTAAGAGGATGAATTTTAAATAAGTTCTCATTTTAAATAAGTTAAGAGGTTGAATTTTAATTAAGATCAAATTGAATTAAGAGGTTGAATTATAATCAAGATGAAATTAAATGAAGAGGTTGAATTTTACTGAAGATCAAATTTAATTAAGAGGTTAAATTATAATGAGGAACAAATTTATTTATGAAGATGCATTTTTTTAAAGTTCCAGTTTTAAATAAGTTAAGAGGTTGAATTCTAATTAAGATCAAATTAAATTAAGAGGTTGAACTATAATTAAGATCAAATTAAATTAAGAGGTTGAATTATAATTAAGATCAAATTAAATTAATAGGTTGAATTCTAATTAAGATCAAATTAAATTAAGAGGTTGAATTCTAATTAAGATCAAATTAAATTTAGAGGTTGAATTATAATAAAGGACAAAATTAAATTAAGAGGTTGAATTATAATAAAGATCAAATTAAATTAAGAGGTTGAATTATAATTAAGATCAAATTAAATTAAGAGGATGAATTATAATTTAGATCAAATTAAATTAAGAGGTTGAATTTTAATTAAGATCAAATTTAATTAAGCGGTTGAATTATAATTAAGATCAAATTTAATTAAGTGGTTGAATTATAATTAAGATCAAATTTAGTTTAGAGGATGAATTTTAAATAAGTTCTAGTTTTAAATAAGTTAAGAGGTTGAATTACAATTAAGATCAAATTTAATTAAGCGGTTCAATTATAATTAAGATCAAATTTAATTAAGTGGTTGAATTATTATTTAGATCAAATTAAATTAAGAGGATGAATTTTAAATAAGTTCTCGTTTTAAATAAGTTAAGAGGTTGAATTATAATTATCATCAAATTGAATTAAGAGGTTGAATTATAATCAAGATGAAATGAAATGAAGAGGTTGAATTTTACTGAAGATCAAATTTAATTAAGAGGTTAAATTATAATGAGGATCAAATTTATTTTTGAAGATGCATTTTTAAAAAGTTCCAGTTTTAAATAAGTTAAGAGGTTTAATTCTAATTAAGATCAAATTAAATTAAGAGGTTGAACTATAATTAAGATCAAATTAAATTAAGAGGTTGAATTATAATTAAGATCAAATTAAATTAATAGGATGAATTCTAATTAAGATCAAATTAAATTAAGAGGTTGAATTCTAATTAAGATCAAATTAAATTTAGAGGTTGAATTATAATAAAGGACAAAATTAAATTAAGAGGTTGAATTCTAATAAAGATCAAATTAAATTAAGAGGTTGAATTATAATTAAGATCAAATTTAATTAAGAGGTTGAATTTTAATTAAGTCAAATTTCATTAAGAGGATGAATTTTAAATAAGTTCTAGTTTTAAATAAGTTAAGAGGTTGAATTATAATGAAGATAATATAAAATTAAGAGGTTGAATTCTAATTAAGATCAAATTAAATTAAGAGGTTGAATTCTAATTAAGATCAAATTAAATTAAGAAGTGTGACATCTCGTGAGATTATGATTATGAAACATCTCGTGAGATGATGACGGAATCTCGCCACGTGTGACGAATTAATGGGTTTAAAGGGTCTAATACTCTAATGGGTCAAACGAGATCACACAAACCTTTTTTACATTTTGAGTTAATGAGTTAATTATCTTCTCCAGCTGGATGAAAAGTTAAAAACGGTTACATTAGTCATGATCGACGTCATGAATCATCACGCCGAGTTTCAAAATGATTGGTTCAGCCTCTTCAAGGAGTAGGGGAAACACTAAAGATTGCAAATGGAATATCGGATGGAACAGGACTGAAAGGAAGGAGTGAAGGGCATCGTTGTGGCTTTTGCACACCTTCTCTACTACTTTGTTGCGGCTGAGCACAAAAAAAGGCACCGCTGGGATTTGAACCCAGGATCTCCTGTTTACTAAACAGGCGCTTTAACCAACTAAGCCACAGCACCAGGTACATAAGGTGCATATAGTTACATCTCCTCGAAAGAGACTAGCACTTCCATGAGTTCGTCGTGTGCAGACGAACAGTTAATTTTCTTTATTTTCGACAGTGTGCTTCGGGGTCATCTATTTATTACGTATTCAAAGGGAAGATTTAAATGAGGAAACTAAAATTGAGAAAAGCAAGAGTTGGGAGGATTAGAGGAAAGAGAAAACAAGTAAGAGAAGTGTGGGACAAGTGGGTAAAGAAGGTAAAGAAGTTTGGGAGAAGGTAGTAGTGATGGTGTGGAATGGGTGGGTAAAGAAAGTAAATATGTTTTGGAGAAGGTAATAGGTTGAATTATCATTAAGATCAAATTAAATTATGAGGTTGAATTATCATAAAGATAAAATTAAATTAAGAGGTTGAATTATAATTAAGATAAAAATAAAATTAAGAGGTTGAATTATAATTAAGATCAAATGAAATTAAGAGGTTGAATTACAAATAAGATCAAATTAAATTAAGATGTTGAATTATAATAGAGATCAAATTAAATTAAGAGGTCGAATTATAATAGAGATCAAATTAAATGAAGAGGTTGAATTATAATGAAGATCAAATTTAATTAAGAGGTTGAATTATAATTAAGATCAAATTTAATTCAGAGGTTGAATTATAATTAAGAGCATATTTCATTAAGAGGATGTATTTTAAATAAGTTCCAATTTTAAATAAGTTAAGAGGTTGAATTATAATTAAGATCAAATTTCATTAAGAGGATGAATTTTAAATAAGTTCTAGTTTTAAATATGTTAAGAGGTTGAATTCTAATTAAGATGAAATTAAATTAAGAGGTTGAACTATAATTAAGATCAAATTGAATTAAGAGGTTGAATTATAATTAAGATCAAATTAAATTAAGAGGATGAATTATAATTTAGATCAAATTAAATTAAGAGGTTGAATTTTAATTAAGATCAAATTTAATTAAGCGGTTGAATTATAATTAAGATCAAATTTAATTAAGTGGTTGAATTATAATTAAGATCAAATTTAGTTTAGAGGATGAATTTTAAATAAGTTCTAGTTTTAAATAAGTTAAGAGGTTGAATTACAATTAAGATCAAATTTAATTAAGCGGTTCAATTATAATTAAGATCAAATTTAATTAAGTGGTTGAATTATTATTTAGATCAAATTAAATTAAGAGGATGAATTTTAAATAAGTTCTCGTTTTAAATAAGTTAAGAGGTTGAATTATAATTATCATCAAATTGAATTAAGAGGTTGAATTATAATCAAGATGAAATGAAATGAAGAGGTTCAATTTTACTGAAGATCAAATTTAATTAAGAGGTTAAATTATAATGAGGATCAAATTTATTTTTGAAGATGCATTTTTAAAAAGTTCCAGTTTTAAATAAGTTAAGAGGTTTAATTCTAATTAAGATCAAATTAAATTAAGAGGTTGAACTATAATTAAGATCAAATTAAATTAAGAGGTTGAATTATAATTAAGATCAAATTAAATTAATAGGATGAATTCTAATTAAGATCAAATTAAATTAAGAGGTTGAATTCTAATTAAGATCAAATTAAATTTAGAGGTTGAATTATAATAAAGGACAAAATTAAATTAAGAGGTTGAATTCTAATAAAGATCAAATTAAATTAAGAGGTTGAATTATAATTAAGATCAAATTTAATTAAGAGGTTGAATTTTAATTAAGTCAAATTTCATTAAGAGGATGAATTTTAAATAAGTTCTAGTTTTAAATAAGTTAAGAGGTTGAATTATAATGAAGATAATATAAAATTAAGAGGTTGAATTCTAATTAAGATCAAATTAAATTAAGAGGTTGAATTCTAATTAAGATCAAATTAAATTAAGAAGTGTGACATCTCGTGAGATTATGATTATGAAACATCTCGTGAGATGATGACGGAATCTCGCCACGTGTGACGAATTAATGGGTTTAAAGGGTCTAATACTCTAATGGGTCAAACGAGATCACACAAACCTTTTTTACATTTTGAGTTAATGAGTTAATTATCTTCTCCAGCTGGATGAAAAGTTAAAAACGGTTACATTAGTCATGATCGACGTCATGAATCATCACGCCGAGTTTCAAAATGATTGGTTCAGCCTCTTCAAGGAGTAGGGGAAACACTAAAGATTGCAAGTGGAATATCGGATGGAACAGGACTGAAAGGAAGGAGTGAAGGGCATCGTTGTGGCTTTTGCACACCTTCTCTACTACTTTGTTGCGGCTGAGCACAAAAAAAGGCACCGCTGGGATTTGAACCCAGGATCTCCTGTTTACTAAACAGGCGCTTTAACCAACTAAGCCACAGCACCAGGTACATAAGGTGCATATAGTTACATCTCCTCGAAAGAGACTAGCACTTCCATGAGTTCGTCGTGTGCAGACGAACAGTTAATTTTCTTTATTTTCGACAGTGTGCTTCGGGGTCATCTATTTATTACGTATTCAAAGGGAAGATTTAAATGAGGAAACTAAAATTGAGAAAAGCAAGAGTTGGGAGGATTAGAGGAAAGAGAAAACAAGTAAGAGAAGTGTGGGACAAGTGGGTAAAGAAGGTAAAGAAGTTTGGGAGAAGGTAGTAGTGATGGTGTGGAATGGGTGGGTAAAGAAAGTAAATATGTTTTGGAGAAGGTAATAGGTTGAATTATCATTAAGATCAAATTAAATTAAGAGGTTGAATTATAATTAAGATAAAAATAAAATTAAGAGGTTGAATTATAATTAAGATCAAATGAAATTAAGAGGTTGAATTACAAATAAGATCAAATTAAATTAAGATGTTGAATTATAATAGAGATCAAATTAAATTAAGAGGTCGAATTATAATAGAGATCAAATTAAATGAAGAGGTTGAATTATAATGAAGATCAAATTTAATTAAGAGGTTGAATTATAATTAAGATCAAATTTAATTCAGAGGTTGAATTATAATTAAGAGCATATTTCATTAAGAGGATGTATTTTAAATAAGTTCCAATTTTAAATAAGTTAAGAGGTTGAATTATAATTAAGATCAAATTTCTTTAAGAGGATGAATTTTAAATAAGTTCTAGTTTTAAATATGTTAAGAGGTTGAATTCTAATTAAGATGAAATTAAATTAAGCGGTTGAACTATAATTAAGATCAAATTGAATTAAGAGGTTGAATTATAATTAAGATCAAATTAAATTAAGAGGATGAATTATAATTTAGATCAAATTAAATTAAGAGGTTGAATTTTAATTAAGATCAAATTTAATTAAGTGGTTGAATTATAATTAAGATCAAATTTAATTAAGTGGTTGAATTATAATTAAGATCAAATTTAGTTTAGAGGATGAATTTTAAATAAGTTCTAGTTTTAAATAAGTTAAGAGGTTGAATTACAATTAAGATCAAATTTAATTAAGCGGTTGAATTATAATTAAGATCAAATTTAATTAAGTGGTTGAATTATTATTTAGATCAAATTAAATTAAGAGGATGAATTTTAAATAAGTTCTCGTTTTAAATAAGTTAAGAGGTTGAATTATAATTAAGATCAAATTGAATTAAGAGGTTGAATTATAATCAAGATGAAATGAAATGAAGAGGTTGAATTTTACTGAAGATCAAATTTAATTAAGAGGTTAAATTATAATGAGGATCAAATTTATTTTTGAAGATGCATTTTTAAAAAGTTCCAGTTTTAAATAAGTTAAGAGGTTTAATTCTAATTAAGATCAAATTAAATTAAGAGGTTGAACTATAATTAAGATCAAATTAAATTAAGAGGTTGAATTATAATTAAGATCAAATTAAATTAATAGGTTGAATTCTAATTAAGATCAAATTAAATTAAGAGGTTGAATTCTAATTAAGATCAAATTAAATTTAGAGGTTGAATTATAATAAAGGACAAAATTAAATTAAGAGGTTGAATTATAATAAAGATCAAATTAAATTAAGAGGTTGAATTATAATTAAGATCAAATTTAATTAAGAGGTTGAATTTTAATTAAGGTCAAATTTCATGAAGAGGATGAATTTTAAATAAGTTCTAGTTTTAAATAAGTTAAGAGGTTGAATTATAATGAAGATAATATAAAATTAAGAGGTTGAATTCTAATTAAGATCAAATTAAATTAAGAGGTTGAATTCTAATTAAGATCAAATTAAATTAAGAAGTGTGACATCTCATGAGATTATGATTATGAAACATCTCGTGAGATGATGACGGAATCTCGCCACGTGTGACGAATTAACGGGTTTAAAGGGTCTAATACTCTAATCTCTAATGGGTCAAACGAGATCACACAAACCTTTTTTACATTTTGAGTTAATGAGTTAATTATCTTCTCCAGCTGGATGAAAAGTTAAAAACGGTTACATTAGTCATGATCGACGTCATGAATCATCACGCCGAGTTTCAAAATGATTGGTTCAGCCTCTTCAAGGAGTAGGGGAAACACTAAAGATTGCAAATGGAATATCGGATGGAACAGGACTGAAAGGAAGGAGTGAAGGACATCGTTGTGGCTTTTGCACACCTTCTCTACTACTTTGTTGTGGCTGAGCACAAAAAAAGGCACCGCTGGGATTTGAACCCAGGATCTCCTGTTTACTAAACAGGCGCTTTAACCAACTAAGCCACAGCGCCAGGTATATGAGGTGCATATAGTTACATCTCCTCGAAAGAGACTAGCACTTCCATGAGTTCGTCGTCTGCAGACGAACAGTTAACTTTCTTTATTTTTGACAGTGTGCTTTGGGGTCATCTATTTATTACGTATTCAAAGGGAGGATTTAAATGAGGAAACTAAAATTGAGAAAAGCAAGAGTTGGGAGGATTAGAGGAAAGAGAAAACAAGTAAGAGAAGTGTGGGACAAGTGGGTAAAGAAGGTAAAGAAGTTTGGGAGAAGGTAGTAGTGATGGTGTGGAATGGGTGGGTAAAGAAAGTAAATATGTTTTGGAGAAGGTAATAGGTTGAATTATCATTAAGATCAAATTAAATTATGAGGTTGAATTATCATAAAGATAAAATTAAATTAAGAGGTTGAATTATAATTAAGATAAAAATAAAATTAAGAGGTTGAATTATAATTAAGATCAAATGAAATTAAGAGGTTGAATTACAAATAAGATCAAATTAAATTACGATGTTGAATTATAATAGAGATCAAATTAAATTAAGAGGTCGAATTATAATAGAGATCAAATTAAATGAAGAGGTTGAATTATAATGAAGATCAAATTTAATTAAGAGGTTGAATTATAATTAAGATCAAATTTAATTCAGAGGTTGAATTATAATTAAGAGCATATTTCATTAAGAGGATGTATTTTAAATAAGTTAAGAGGTTGAATTATAATTAAGATCAAATTTCATTAAGAGGATGAATTTTAAATAAGTTCTAGTTTTAAATATGTTAAGAGGTTGAATTCTAATTAAGATGAAATTAAATTAAGAGGTTGAACTATAATTAAGATCAAATTGAATTAAGAGGTTGAATTATAATTAAGATCAAATTAAATTTAGAGGTTGAATTATAATAAAGGACAAAATTAAATTAAGAGGTTGAATTATAATAAAGATCAAATTAAATTAAGAGGTTGAATTATAATTAAGATCAAATTTAATTAAGAGGTTGAATTTTAATTAAGGTCAAATTTCATTAAGAGGATGAATTTTAAATAAGTTCTAGTTTTAAATAAGTTAAGAGGTTGAATTATAATGAAGATAATATAAAATTAAGAGGTTGAATTCTAATTAAGATCAAATTAAATTAAGAGGATGAATTTTAAAAAAGTTCCCGTTTTAAATAAGTTAAGAGGTTGAATTATAATTAAGATCAAATTGAATTAAGAGGTTGAATTATAATCAAGATGAAATGAAATGAAGAGGTTGAATTTTACTGAAGATCAAATTTAATTAAGAGGTTAAATTATAATGAGGATCAAATTTATTTTTGAAGATGCATTTTAAAAAAGTTCCAGTTTTAAATAAGTTAAGAGGTTTAATTAGGTTTACTCTCCATGAAATGGAGAGTAACCTATTATTACTGCTCGAGTTTTTCTTATTATTATTATTATTATTATTATTCTTCCACCCTATTTTGCACCTCCGAAAACTTCATAATTAAGTTTCGCAGCAACCGCTGGACGGATTGACAGGAAATTTTCATCAAATGATCGGCTAGGCTCGTAGAATTTTTTAATGCTAATGATGACGTCATAGGTCACGTGGTATGGGCGCCATCTTGTAAAACACCTTCAAATTTGCCCCTCTGTATCTCCGAAACGGCTCAATGGAAAAATTTGAGGAATGGCTCATTCTAAAGAACTCTGCAATGGGAACAAAAAACATGTGTATTGAGTATATCAAAAATGCTAACGTTAAGAGGTTAGAATTCGTCAAACACAGTTTTTCTCCCCCGAAAAAGAGATTTTTCCCCCAGATGCTTAGTTAAAAAAAACTCAGAATGCGAAAATTTTCGAAGTCATACGTCACATGGTTCGGCCGCCATCTTGTTTTCCGTGAAAAAACACAAAAAACCATTTTTCTCCGCAACGGCTGAACGGATCGAGCCCAAACTTGGCATGCGTATTCGGATACCCATGACAAACAAAAAAGTCAGCGAGCCCGACGTCATCCGACACGTGGTTTCAGAGTTATGACGTTTTCAAATCTCAAACTAGAAATGGAATCACCTCCATAATTTGTGGAGGTATCGAGTGGAAACTTTACACAAATGTTCCTCATGGGGGGATGTTTAATCGTTACTTGAGACGTTTTTTTAAGTCACATGGTTTGGCCGCAATAAATAATGGAATTTAAATTTTAAAAAGCTTGTAACTCTTGAACCACTGCATGGATCGACTTGAATTTTTAATACAATGTAGCTCTCATCGGGTGGAACAAGTTTGCAAAATTTCAAGATGATTGGATGTACGGTCGCGAAGCTAAAGTCTTTAATGTTGAAAGAGGAACAAACACACCATTTTGTCCTGCCAGGCCACATCTCCCAGTGCTTTTGCCATTTTCAGTTTTAATTTCCTTTAAAAAATATTTTCTCTGCAATAATAGGGCCGATTGAGATAAAATTTTCACCATAGGAGGGACTCGGTCTGTAGAATATTTTAATGGTAATTATGACGTCGCAGGTCACGTGGTTCGGCCGCCATCTTGTTTTTCGTGAAAACACGAAAATCCATTTTTCTCTTCAACGGCTGAACAGATCGAGGCCAAACTTTGCAAGCAGAATCGCATACCCATGACGAACAAAAAAGTCAGCGAGCACGACATCATCCGACACATGGTTTCAGAGTTATGACGTTTTTAAACATGAACCTTTAAAACCTAGCTCCTCCCTCATTTTTGATCCAATCGAGGAGAAACTTCACAGGTCTGTTCAGCATGTCAGTCTACTAAAATGTCATTTTAGAATTTGCGATAGGTCACGTGGTTTGGCAGATATCGTTAATTAAACGATTTTTTTTTTAAAAATGGATATCTCTTGAATCGCTTTATTGATCGATGTGAAACTTCATACTGTAGTAGAAGTCATGAAGAGTAACAAGTGTGCAAAATTTCAAGATGATTGGATGTACGGTCGCGAAGCTATAAGTCTTTATTGTTGAAAGAAGAAGAAACACACCATTTTGTCTTTCCAGTACGTGCTCACGATAACGCGATCTCCCGCGGTCATTTGAACCGCAAAAAAAATTATAATTGCAGCTTTGTCAATAGCTGAGACATATTAACAAACGAATGAAACAGATTTGCTCAAATTCTGACTATTTTTAACTCGATCGTATTTCACTGAAAGTAAGCCCATCAAGGCGCGTACGTAATACACGAAAATACAATGGCCCATTTGCGCATATGCAAACATCCATCCACATATTACGTAAGGTGCTGTGCGAGAAGGAAATGGCTGTCATGGTCGTAATTGGTCTTGAAATTTGCGCAAATAAATTCCCTACACGATGCCGTTTATTTCGTCACAATCCATCCAGCCGATCTGAAGTTATATGAAGAAATGCATTTACGTCGTCACGTCATCACGCGATTTTCGAATTCAGACGTCTTTTCGGAAATTAAATAAAGATATAAATCGAAATGAATCATGTCCGCGATCTGCGCATGCGCGGTTTTCTCAGTCGCTTTTCAGTGGCATCGCAGTGCAACCCATCTGCGCATGCGCCAGCTATTGAAAATTGGGTCGCCACGGCAAAATCCAAGATGGCCGCCACCATGTATGTCTGAACCTTGCAACCTGCATATCTTGAAAAATAAGCGAAGTAGCAACTTCTAATTTGGTGTGTGGGTGTATCTAGGCACAAGGAAGAACGCTATCGAAAATTGGGTCGCCACGTCAAAATCCAAGATGGCCGCCACCATATATATGTCTGACCTTGCAACCTGCTTATCTTGAAAAATAAGCGTGTGTGTGTGTAGGGGGGATGTGTGTGTGTGGGGGGGTGGAGGTATGTATGTGTGTGTTTGTGTGTAGGTGGGGGGGGGAGTTGGTTGTGTGTGTGTGTATGTGTGTGTGCCTGTGTGTGTGTGTGTGTGTGTGTGTGTGTGTGTGTGTGTGTGTGTGTAGGGGGGATGTGTGTGTGTGTGTGTAGGGGGGATGTGTGTGTGTGGGGGGAGGGATGTGTGTGTGTGTGTGGGGGGGGGGGAGGGATGTGTGTGTGTGGGTGTGTGTGTGTGTGTGTGGGTGTGTGTGTGTTTGGAAGGGTGTGTGTGTGTTTGGAAGGGTGTGCATGTGGGGGGAGGGGTGTGGGTGTGTGTGTGGGAGGGGGTAGGGGGGATGTGTGTGTGTGTGTGTGTGTGTGTGTGTGTGTGTGTGTGTGTGTGTGTGTGTGTGTGTGTGTGTGTCGGGGTTGTATCCAAGGGGGTTGTGTCAAAGCATGTCCAATGAAAGTGGGGTTGTATCACAAGTGGGGTTGTATGAAAAGTGGGGTTGTATCAACAGTGGGGTTGCATCAAAAGTGGGTGCGAGTAAACCGGTCATCACTGCCAGCAGTTTTAAAGTGGCAGTTCTAGTTCTAATTAAGATCAAATTAAATTAAGAGGTTGAACTATAATTAAGATCAAATTAAATTAAGAGGTTGAATTATAATTAAGATCAAATAAAATTAATAGGATGAATTCTAATTAAGATCAAATTAAATTAAGAGGTTGAATTCTAATTAAGATCAAATTAAATTTAGAGGTTGAATTATAATAAAGGACAAAATTAAATTAAGAGGTTGAATTATAATAAAGATCAAATTAAATTAAGAGGTTGAATTATAATTAAGATCAAATTTAATTAAGAGGTTGAATTTTAATTAAGGTCAAATTTCATTAAGAGGATGAATTTTAAATAAGTTCTAGTTTTAAATAAGTTAAGAGGTTGAATTATAATGAAGATAATATAAAATTAAGAGGTTGAATTCTAATTAAGATCAAATTAAATTAAGAGGTTGAATTCTAATTAAGATCAAATTAAATTAAGAAGTGTGACATCTCGTGAGATTATGATTATGAAACATCTCGTGAGATGATGACGGAATCTCGCCACGTGTGACGAATTAACGGGTTTAAAGGGTCTAATACTCTAATGGGTCAAACGAGATCACACAAACCTTTTTTACATTTTGAGTTAATGAGTTAATTATCTTCTCCAGCTGGATGAAAAGTTAAAAGCGGTTACATTAGTCATGATCGACGTCATGAATCATCACGCCGAGTTTCAAAATGATTGGTTCAGCCTCTTCAAGGAGTAGGGGAAACACTAAAGATTGCAAATGGAATATCGGATGGAACAGGACTGAAAGGAAGGAGTGAAGGGCATCGTTGTGGCTTTTGCACACCTTCTCTACTACTTTGTTGCGGCTGAGCACAAAAAAAGGCACCGCTGGGATTTGAACCCAGCATCTCCTGTTTACTAAACAGGCACTTTAACCAACTAAGCCACAGCACCAGGTATATAAGGTGCATATAGTTACATCTCCTCGAAAGAGACTAGCACTTCCATGAGTTCGTCGTGTGCAGACGAACAGTTAATTTTCTTTATTTTCGACAGTGTGCTTCGGGGTCATCTATTTATTACGTATTCAAAGGGAAGATTTAAATGAGGAAACTAAAATTGAGAAAAGCAAGAGTTGGGAGGATTAGAGGAAAGAGAAAACAAGTAAGAGAAGTGTGGGACAAGTGGGTAAAGAAGGTAAAGAAGTTTGGGAGAAGGTAGTAGTGATGGTGTGGAATGGGTGGGTAAAGAAAGTAAATATGTTTTGGAGAAGGTAATAGGTTGAATTATCATTAAGATCAAATTAAATTATGAGGTTGAATTATCATAAAGATAAAATTAAATTAAGAGGTTGAATTATAATTAAGATAAAAATAAAATTAAGAGGTTGAATTATAATTAAGATCAAATGAAATTAAGAGGTTGAATTACAAATAAGATCAAATTAAATTAAGATGTTGAATTATAATAGAGATCAAATTAAATTAAGAGGTCGAATTATAATAGAGATCAAATTAAATGAAGAGGTTGAATTATAATGAAGATCAAATTTAATTAAGAGGTTGAATTATAATTAAGATCAAATTTAATTCAGAGGTTGAATTATAATTAAGAGCATATTTCATTAAGAGGATGTATTTTAAATAATTTCCAATTTTAAATAAGTTAAGAGGTTGAATTATAATTAAGATCAAATTTCATTAAGAGGATGAATTTTAAATAAGTTCTAGTTTTAAATATGTTGAGGTTGAATTCTAATTAAGATGAAATTAAATTAAGCGGTTGAACTATAATTAAGATCAAATTGAATTAAGAGGTTGAATTATAATTAAGATCAAATTAAATTAAGAGGATGAATTATAATTTAGATCAAATTAAATTAAGAGGTTGAATTTTAATTAAGATCAAATTTAATTAAGTGGTTGAATTATAATTAAGATCAAATTTAGTTTAGAGGATGAATTTAAATAAGTTCTAGTTTTAAATAAGTTAAGAGGTTGAATTACAATTAAGATCAAATTTAATTAAGCGGTTGAATTATAATTAAGATCAAATTTAATTAAGTGGTTGAATTATTATTTAGATCAAATTAAATTAAGAGGATGAATTTTAAATAAGTTCTCGTTTTAAATAAGTTAAGAGGTTGAATTATAATTAAGATCAAATTGAATTAAGAGGTTGAATTATAATCAAGATGAAATGAAATGAAGAGGTTGAATTTTACTGAAGATCAAATTTAATTAAGAGGTTTAATTATAATGAGGATCAAATTTATTTTTGAAGATGCATTTTTAAAAAGTTCCAGTTTTAAATAAGTTAAGAGGTTTAATTCTAATTAAGATCAAATTAAATTAAGAGGTTGAACTATAATTAAGATCAAATTAAATTAAGAGGTTTAATTATAATTAAGATCAAATTAAATTAATAGGTTGAATTCTAATTAAGATCAAATTAAATTAAGAGGTTGAATTCTAATTAAGATCAAATTAAATTTAGAGGTTGAATTATAATAAAGGACAAAATTAAATTAAGAGGTTGAATTATAATAAAGATTAAATTAAATTAAGAGGTTGAATTATAATTAAGATCAAATTTAATTAAGAGGTTGAATTTTAATTAAGGTCAAATTTCATGAAGAGGATGAATTTTAAATAAGTTCTAGTTTTAAATAAGTTAAGAGGTTGAATTATAATGAAGATAATATAAAATTAAGAGGTTGAATTCTAATTAAGATCAAATTAAATTAAGAGGTTGAATTATAATGAAGATCAAATTTAATTAAGAGGTTGAATTATAATTAAGATCAAATTTCATTAAGAGGATGAATTATAATTAAGAGCATATTTCATTAAGAGGATGTATTTTAAATAATTTCCAATTTTAAATAAGTTAAGAGGTTGAATTATAATTAAGATCAAATTTCATTAAGAGGATGAATTTTAAATAAGTTCTAGTTTTAAATATGTTGAGGTTGAATTCTAATTAAGATGAAATTAAATTAAGCGGTTGAACTATAATTAAGATCAAATTGAATTAAGAGGTTGAATTATAATTAAGATCAAATTAAATTAAGAGGATGAATTATAATTTAGATCAAATTAAATTAAGAGGTTGAATTTTAATTAAGATCAAATTTAATTAAGTGGTTGAATTATAATTAAGATCAAATTTAATTAAGTGGTTGAATTATAATTAAGATCAAATTTAGTTTAGAGGATGAATTTAAATAAGTTCTAGTTTTAAATAAGTTAAGAGGTTGAATTACAATTAAGATCAAATTTAATTAAGCGGTTGAATTATAATTAAGATCAAATTTAATTAAGTGGTTGAATTATTATTTAGATCAAATTAAATTAAGAGGATGAATTTTAAATAAGTTCTCGTTTTAAATAAGTTAAGAGGTTGAATTATAATTAAGATCAAATTGAATTAAGAGGTTGAATTATAATCAAGATGAAATGAAATGAAGAGGTTGAATTTTACTGAAGATCAAATTTAATTAAGAGGTTTAATTATAATGAGGATCAAATTTATTTTTGAAGATGCATTTTTAAAAAGTTCCAGTTTTAAATAAGTTAAGAGGTTTAATTCTAATTAAGATCAAATTAAATTAAGAGGTTGAACTATAATTAAGATCAAATTAAATTAAGAGGTTGAATTATAATTAAGATCAAATTAAATTAATAGGTTGAATTCTAATTAAGATCAAATTAAATTAAGAGGTTGAATTATAATTAAGATCAAATTAAATTTAGAGGTTGAATTATAATAAAGGACAAAATTAAATTAAGAGGTTGAATTATAATAAAGATTAAATTAAATTAAGAGGTTGAATTATAATTAAGATCAAATTTAATTAAGAGGTTGAATTTTAATTAAGGTCAAATTTCATGAAGAGGATGAATTTTAAATAAGTTCTAGTTTTAAATAAGTTAAGAGGTTGAATTATAATGAAGATAATATAAAATTAAGAGGTTGAATTCTAATTAAGATCAAATTAAATTAAGAGGTTGAATTCTAATTAAGATCAAATTAAATTAAGAAGTGTGACATCTCATGAGATTATGATTATGAAACATCTCGTGAGATGATGACGGAATCTCGCCACGTGTGACGAATTAACGGGTTTAAAGGGTCTAATACTCTAATCTCTAATGGGTCAAACGAGATCACACAAACCTTTTTTACATTTTGAGTTAATGAGTTAATTATCTTCTCCAGCTGGATGAAAAGTTAAAAACGGTTACATTAGTCATGATCGACGTCATGAATCATCACGCCGAGTTTCAAAATGATTGGTTCAGCCTCTTCAAGGAGTAGGGGAAACACTAAAGATTGCAAATGGAATATCGGATGGAACAGGACTGAAAGGAAGGAGTGAAGGACATCGTTGTGGCTTTTGCACACCTTCTCTACTACTTTGTTGTGGCTGAGCACAAAAAAAGGCACTGCTGGGATTTGAACCCAGGATCTCCTGTTTACTAAACAGGCGCTTTAACCAACTAAGCCACAGCACCAGGTATATAAGGTGCATATAGTTACATCTCCTCGAAAGAGACTAGCACTTCCATGAGTTCGTCGTGTGCAGACGAACAGTTAATTTTCTTTATTTTCGACAGTGTGCTTCGGGGTCATCTATTTATTACGTATTCAAAGGGAAGATTTAAATGAGGAAACTAAAATTGAGAAAAGCAAGAGTTGGGAGGATTAGAGGAAAGAGAAAACAAGTAAGAGAAGTGTGGGACAAGTGGGTAAAGAAGGTAATAGAAGTTTGGGAGAAGGTAGTAGTGATGGTGTGGAACGGGTGGGTAAAGAAAGTAAATATGTTTTGGAGAAGGTAATAGGTTGAATTATCATTAAGATCAAATTAAATTATGAGGTTGAATTATCATAAAGATAAAATTATAATTAAGAGGTTGAATTATAATTAAGATAAAAATAAAATTAAGAGGTTGAATTATAATTAAGATCAAATGAAATTAAGAGGTTGAATTACAAATAAGATCAAATTAAATTAAGATGTTGAATTATAATAGAGATCAAATTAAATTAAGAGGTCGAATTATAATTAAGATCAAATTAAATGAAGAGGTTGAATTATAATGAAGATCAAATTTAATTAAGAGGATGTATTTTAAATAAGTTCCAGTTTTATATAAGTTAAGAGGTTGAATTATAATTAAGATGAAATTAAATTAAGAGGTTGAACTATAATTAAGATCAAATTAAATTAAGAGGTTGAATTATAATTAAGATCAAATTAAATTAATAGGTTGAATTCTAATTAAGATCAAATTAAATTAAGAGGTTGAATTCTAATTAAGATCAAATTAAATTTAGAGGTTGAATTATAATAAAGGACAAAATTAAATTAAGAGGTTGAATTATAATAAAGATCAAATTAAATTAAGAGGTTGAATTATAATTAAGATCAAATTTAATTAAGAGGTTGAATTTTAATTAAGGTCAAATTTCATTAAGAGGATGAATTTTAAATAAGTTCTAGTTTTAAATAAGTTAAGAGGTTGAATTATAATGAAGATAATATAAAATTAAGAGGTTGAATTCTAATTAAGATCAAATTAAATTAAGAAGTGTGACATCTCGTGAGATTATGATTATGAAACATCTCGTGAGATGATGACGGAATCTCGCCACGTGTGACGAATTAACGGGTTTAAAGGGTCTAATACTCTAATGGGTCAAACGAGATCACACAAACTTTTTTTACATTTTGAGTTAATGAGTTAATTATCTTCTCCAGCTGGATGAAAAGTTAAAAACGGTTACATTAGTCATGATCGACGTCATGAATCATCACGCCGAGTTTCAAAATGATTGGTTCAGCCTCTTCAAGGAGTAGGGGAAACACTAAAGATTGCAAATGGAATATCGGATGGAACAGGACTGAAAGGAAGGAGTGAAGGGCATCGTTGTGGCTTTTGCACACCTTCTCTACTACTTTGTTGTGGCTGAGCACAAAAAAAGGCACTGCTGGGATTTGAACCCAGGATCTCCTGTTTACTAAACAGGCGCTTTAACCAACTAAGCCACAGCACCAGGTATATAAGGTGCATATAGTTACATCTCCTCGAAAGAGACTAGCACTTCCATGAGTTCGTCGTGTGCAGACGAACAGTTAATTTGCTTTATTTTCGACAGTGTGCTTCGGGGTCATCTATTTATTACGTATTCAAAGGGAAGATTTAAATGAGGAAACTAAAATTGAGAAAAACAAGAGTTGGGAGGATTAGAGGAAAGAGAAAACAAGTAAGAGAAGTGTGGGACAAGTGGGTAAAGAGGGTAAAGAAGTTTGGGCGAAGGTAGTAGTGATGGTGTGGAACGGGTGGGTAAAGAAAGTAAATATGTTTTGGAGAAGGTAATAGGTTGAATTATCATTAAGATCAAATTAAATTATGAGGTTGAATTATCATAAAGATAAAATTATAATTAAGAGGTTGAATTATAATTAAGATAAAAATAAAATTAAGAGGTTGAATTATAATAGAGATCAAATTAAATTAAGAGGTCGAATTATAATTAAGATCAAATTAAATTAAGATGTTGAGTTATAATAGAGATCAAATGAAATTAAGAGGTCGAATTATAATTAAGATCAAATTAAATGAAGAGGTTGAATTATAATGAAGATCAAATTTAATTAAGAGGATGTATTTTAAATAAGTTCCAGTTTTATATAAGTTAAGAGGTTGAATTATAATTAAGATCAAATTAAATTAAGAGGTTGAATTCTAATAAAGATTAAATTAAATTAAGAGGTTGAATTATAATTAAGATAAATTTAAATTAAGGGGTGAATTATAATTAAGATAAAATTAAATTAAGAGGTTGAATTATAATTAAGATAAAATTAAATTAAGAGGTTGAATGATAATTAAGATCAAATTTCATTAAGAGGATGAATTTTAAATAAGTTCTAGTTTTAAATAAGTTAACAGGTTGAATTCTAATTCAGATCAAATTAAATTAAAAGGTTGAACTATAATTAAGATCAAATTAAATTAAGAGGTTGAATTCTAACTAAGATAAAATTAAACTAAGAGGTTGAATGATAATTAAGATCAAATTTCATTAAGAGGTTGAATTATAATTAAGATAAAATTAATTTAAGAGGTTGAATGATAATTAAGATCAAATTTCATTAAGAGGATGAATTTTTATTAAGTTCTAGTTTTAAATAAGTTAACAGGTTGAATTCTAATTAAGATCAAATTAAATTAAAAGGTTGAACTATAATTAAGATCAAATTAAATTAAGAGGTTGAATTATAATTAAGATAAAATTAAACTAAGAGCCTGAATGATAATTAAGATCAAATTAAATTAGGCCGGTGAATTATAATTAAGATCAAATTAAATTGAGAGGATGAATTATAATTAAGATCAAATTTAATTAAGAAGTTGAAATATAATTAAGATCAAATTAAATTAAGAGGTTGAATTATAATTAAGATCAAATTGAATTAAGAGGATGAATTTTAATTAAGATCAAATTAAATTGAGAGGATGAATTATAATTAAGATCAAATTTAATTCGGAAGTTGAAATATAATTAAGATCAAATTTAATTAAGAGGATGAATTTAAAATAAGTTCTAGTTTTAAATAAGTTAAGAGGTTGAATTATAATTAAGATCAAATTTAATTAAGCGGGTGAATTATAATTAAGTTCAAATTAAATTAAGAGGTTGAATTCCAATTAGGATCAAATTAAATTAAGAGGCGTGACATCTCGTGAGATGATGACGGAATCTTGCTACGTGTGATGAATTAACGGGTCTAAAGGGTCTAATACTCCAATGGGTCAAACGAGATCAAACAAACTTTTTTTACATTTTGAGTTAATGAGTTAATTATCTTAACCAGCTGGATGAAAAGTTAAAAACCCTTCCATTAGTCATGATCGACGTCATGAACCATCACGCCAAGTTTCAAAAAGATTGGTTCAGCCTCCTTAAGGAGTAGGGGAAACACTAGAGATTCCAAATGGAATATCGGATGGAACAGGACTGAACGGAAGGAGTGAAGGACATCGTTGTGGCTTTTACACAACATCTCGACTACTTTGTCGTGGCTGAGCACGAAAAAAGGCACCGCTGGGATTCGAACCCAGGATCTTTCCTGGTTATCTAACCAGGCACTTTAACCAACTAAGCCACAACACCATGTACATGAAGTGCATATAGTTACATCTCCTCGAAAGAGACTAGCACTTCCATGAGTAAGTCGTCTGCAGACGAACAGTTAATTTTCTTTATTTTTGACAGTGTGCTTCGGGGTCATCTATTTATTACGTATTCAAAGGGAAGATTTAAATGAGGAAACTAAAATTGAGAAAAGCAAGAGTTGGGAGGATTAGAGGAAAGAGAAAACAAGTAAGAGAAGTGTGGGACAAGTGGGTAAAGAAGGTAAAGAAGTTTGGGAGAAGGTAGTAGTGATGGTGTGGAACGAGTGGGTAAAGAAAGTAAATATGTTTTGGAGAAGGTAATAGGTTGACTTATCATTGAGATCAAATTAAATTATGAGGTTGAATTATCATAAAGATAAAATTAGATTAAGAGGTTGAATTATAATTAAGTTCAAATTTCATTAAGAGGATGAATTTTAAATAAGTTCTAGTTTTAAATAAGTTAAGAGGTTGAATTACAATTAAGATCAAATTTAATTAAGCGGTTGAATTATAATTAAGATCAAATTTAATTAAGTGGTTGAATTATTATTTAGATCAAATTAAATTAAGAGGATGAATTTTAAATAAGTTCGAGTTTTAAATAAGTTAAGAGGTTGAATTATAATTAAGATCAAATTAAATTAAGAGGTTGAATTATACTTAAGATCAAATTAAATTAAGCGGATGAATTATAATCAAGATCAAATTAAATGAAGAGGTTGAATTTTAATGAAGATCAAATTTAATTAAGAGGTTAAATTATAAATAAGATCAAATTAAATTATGAAGATGCATTTTTTAAAAGTTCCAGTTTTAAATAAGTTAAGAGGTTGAATTATAATTCAGATCAAATTGAATTGATATCAAATTAAATTAGAGGTTGAATTATAATTAACAACAACAACAACAACAACATGCATTTTAAGGCCATTATCCCTGCTAGAGCGGGGGTTAGCCTTTCGGTCCCCATGGCAATCTTCTCCATCTTACCCTATTTTCTGCATCTCTCCTTGTTAACCCCCTTGCCCGCATTTCTTCTTCCACCATCTTCAGCCAAGTCTTTCTCGGCCTTCCCCGTCCTCTACTTCCTTCTACATTCATTTCCATCACTCTTCTCAACCAGTCACTTTCATCCTTCCTCAACACATGACCAAACCATCTCAACCTGTTCCTCTTCACAGCATCAATCACAGGCTCTATTCCCATAATTTATCGCAATTCATCATTTGTCTTCCTCTCTCTCAACGATACTCCGCGCATCCATCGAACCATTCGCATTTCCACCCTTTCCAACCGTCGTTGCTGCTCTATGTTCATTACCCATGTCTTGCTCCCATAAATCATAACACTTTTCACACATGCAGCATACACCTTTCCCTTCAGCTTCAACGACACTCCCCTCCTCATCAGCACGCCACTCAGTTCCCGAAACTTCTTCCATGCACATCTCACTCCAGCAACCGTTGCCGAGTCTGATCCACCTTCTCCATTCAGCATGTCTTTGAGGTAGCAAAATGTTTTCACACCTTCCAGCTTCACGCCGTCTCCAAGATCCAACTCAACATTTCCTCCATCTGCAGCTCCGTCTGTGCACACCTTACATTTGAATGTAGCTGCCACACTGGTTAATGACCCTCTCAGACCACTACATTTTTGATGAACCCACTCAGCGCACATTGTACATTGAATGGAGTTCACTCTGACACCCTTCTTGCACACAGCACAGGGCCACTTCCCAGTTCTTTCCACCTCACCACATGCTTTACCACTTGGCATCACCTTCGTCTTTCCGATATTCACCTTCAGACCTTTTGTCTCCATACATTCCTTCCACTTGTTCATCTTTTCCTTCAGTCCATCCATACTTTCCGCAATCAACACCTTTGGCTACGGCTTCCCCTTCGCTCCCACCTTTTGTTCATATGTGTGTTGTACCGTCCACCAAACAGTGATGACTCCATCTACATCTCGCTGTCTGATAACATGGACCAACTTCTATCTACCCATCCCAACTCTCTCTTCCTCATATGTGGTGATTTCAATTGTCACCATGCCAGTTGGCTGGGTGTGGGTACCTCTCTCACCAGCCATGGCTCTCCAGCAAAGGACTTCTGTGACTCACTGGGACTGACACAATCTGTCAATTTCCCGACCCCGATCTCAGTCAACGGAGCATCTTCTCTTCTGGACTTGGTTATGACTAACTTCCCTGAAAATGTCTGCTGCTCTTCTTCTGCTCCAATCGGCTCATCTGATCATGTGCTTGTTAAAGTGAACATCTCTCTGACCATTCTCAGAGAGCCTCCTCAACGTCGACGAGTCTGGCATTTCACTCAGGCCAACTGGCACGGTCTTCAAGCAGCCATCAATCATCTGGACTGGTCTCCCATCTCTACCGCCTCTGACATCAACTCATCCTGGGAATTCTTCCAAAGTAAATTGCTCTCTCTCATGCACAGATTTATCCCATCTCGTTTTCAGTTGTCATACCCTTCCTCCCGTCCATGGCACACGGAATCTTGTGGTGAGGCTATTGCCCAGAAACAACTTGCTTTCGTCTCCTGGAAAGCAAATCCAATGAAAGGAAATCTCATTTCCTTTCACAAAGCCCAAAACAAGTGTGTGTCCACCCTCAGGAGAGCCAGGAAACAATATCTCTCCGTTCTCAGGACAGAACTCTCTTATCTGTCTCCCTCTTCCAAATCCTGGTGGCGTCTGGTCAAATCTGTTTCTGGTGTTTGTTCCCCCTCCATCCCCTCCCTCACCTCAAACGGCCACACGGCTGACTCCGCACGTGAAAAAGCTGAATGCCTCAACTCTGTGTTTGCCTCTAAATCTTGTGTCCCAAACCCATCCCTCTGTGTACCCACCATACCCAGTCGTACCCAGCTGCTCCTGGACTCTGTGTCCTTTCCTCCTGACAAGGTGGAAAAGTTTCTGTCAACCCTCGACTCTGATTCTGCAACTGGACCTGACGGCATCAGCCCACGGGTCCTAAAATCTTGTTCTTCCGCTCTTTCACTCCCTCTCTCTGTTCTCTTCACCCTCTCTTTTGCTCAAGGTCATCTGCCATCTGCTTGGAAATCTGCCAACATCACCGCTTAGCACAAAAAAGGTGCAAAAACAGATCTCAGCAACGACAGACCAATCAGCCTTCTCCAAATTATCAGCAAAGTCATGGAATCCATCATTGCTTCAGATAGGAAATCTTTCCTCTTCTCCAATGGCTTGATCTCTGATCATCAATTTGGTTTCAGACCTGGTCACTCTACTCTGGACATGCTGCTTCTGCTTTCTCAACAATGGATGGAGGTCCTCAATGCCAAACAGGAAATTAGAGCTGTCTCCCTTGACATATCACGTGCCTTCGAAACGGTCTGGCACCCCGCTCTGCCCCACCAAATTCTCCTCTGTTGGTATCCATGGAAATCTCCACGCATGGCTGGCGGACTTCCTCTCTAGTCATAGTCAACGTGTGGCCCTAAATGGGTTTCTCTCATCTCCTCTTCCTGTTCAGAATGGAGTTCCCCAAGGCAGTGTTCTGGGCCCTGTGCTTTTTCTGGTCTTCATCAATGATCTCTCTGACTCTCTTGAAAATCCTCTCTATCTCTTTGCTGATGACTCTACTCTCTGTCGCTCCATTCTTCATCCCTCAGATCGGCAGTCTGCAGCCGCCTCACTCTCTGCAGACCTGGACAAAATCACAGACTGGGCAAACAAGGGGAACATGTCTTTCAATCCTGACAAATCTCACACTCTTACGATTCTCTCTGAAAAGACCGACGGGACAACCCTCCCATCCACTTTCTGAATAATCCTCTCCAAGAAGTTCTGTCACTCAAGCTTTTGGATCTCACTATCTGCCATGATATTTCCTGGGAAAACCACATTTCAAATCTGGTCTCCAAAGCCAGTCGCCGACTGGGCATCCTCCGTCGTGTGAAGTCCTTCCTTGGCACACCTGAGCTCCTCACCACATACAAGGCTTTCATCCGCAGCTCAATGGGTTACTGCTCTCCCCTCTGGGCTGGTGCTCCTGCCTCACACCTAGCTCGTCTTCACGCTGTTGAAACCAAAGCATTCAGAATCATTGGAATCTCCCGCGATGAAGCTAACTCCAAGGGCCTCTCACTCACTCACCACAGGCAGGTTGGTGGTCTTTCCGTCTTCTACCGACTCCTCTCTGGCCTTGCCCCTCTCTGGCCTTTCCCCCCACCACGTCGGCCCGGTCAGCTCTCTCTGGGCTCTGTCCCGCAAATATTCCTACAGGTCGCACAAGATCTGCCTGCAACCCTCTTATGGTTAAATTGCCAAAATCAAGACTCTCTGCTCACCTTCACTCCTTCATTCCTCTTTTCTCCCGCCTCTGGAACAAACTCCCTCACTCTCTTCAATCCCACTCCACCCTCCAGGTCTTTAAAACAGCTGTTCACCACCATCTCTTATCTTCCCCCATCCAAAACCTTGATCTTTTCTATCCCCACTAATTTCACCGCAATTCCACTTTTTTGAAATACCAACTTCTGTCCTGGAAGTCCTTGGTGTCCTTGTGTTTTATACTTCTCCCCCCCCCCCCCGCCCACCCCCCCCCTTCCCACGCCTCCTCCCCCCAAGCCCTCTCCCTCCCACACATCTCCCTGCTCTTAAATGTTGTGTGCTCTCAAGTGTTTGTGTGCTTTCCCTTCTCTTGTCTTCCGCGCCCTCTTTTTATATATTTTGTTTGTCTGGTTGATTTGTTTGTGAAGTAAATGTCAGCTCTTTCACGAGCCTCGATTCAGTATACAAAAAAAAAAAAAACAGAACATCTGCAAACAACAACTCCCACGGTAAACCCTCCTTTACGTTCTGAGCCAGCACCTCCATCACAGCTACAAATAGTAGTGGACTTAGTACCGACCCTGATGCACTCCCACCTTCACCTCAAACTCACCACTGTTCCCGTCCTTCGTCCTTACAGCTGTGCGCGCTCTTTTGTACATTGCCATTACTACTCTGATCAACCATTCCTCCACTCCTAACTTCCTCATTGCCCATGTCAATACTTTGCATGGAACCCTATCGAATACTTTCTCCACATCAACAAACCCAAGAAACAACTTCTTCCTCTTCTCCATGTACTTCTCCTGCAACTGCCTCACAATAAAAAGCACGTCTGTCGTTCCTCTTCCTGGCATAAATCCAAACTGCATTTCGTCGATTTTCACTTTCTTCCTTATCCTCCTCTCCAACACCCTTTCCAATACCTTCATTCCATGCTCCAATAACTTTATCGCTCGGTACGAGCCACACTCTCGAGGGTCACCTTTCCCCTTGTATAGAGGGACGAGGGTACTCAGGTCCAAATCCACTGGAATGCGGCCTTCTTTCACTGCCAGATTACAGATCTCTGTCATTCTCTTCACACCCCAACTTCCGGCTGCCTTCAACATATCTCCCACAACTCCCGTCGGCCCTCCCGCTTTTCTACTCTTCATTGCTTTTATCGCTTCCTCAACTTCCTTCTCAGTTATCTTCTCTGCCAGTCCTAAAACTGGGTTACTCTCTATGTTGCCATCCCATTCATTCTCTGCATTCAACAGCATTTCCATGTATATTTTCCATCTTCCTTTAATTCCATCTGGGTCCACAACGATTTGTCCCACTTCATCCTTCAAGCAACTCACCCCCATCACATCACACCTCTCTTTCGCTATCTGCTTTGCAATCCTGAATACTGCTCTCTGACCCTCTTCCGAATCCAAGCGTTCTCCAAACATTTTCCTACATGCCTCCTGCACCTTTGCTACCTCTTTCTTTGCAGCCTTCTTGGCTGCCTTATAACTTTCATGCTCTGCTGTTTCTGCTCCCGTCCCCTTCGCCTTCTGCCACTCCTTGAACTTCTTCCTCTTCTCGTCAATCCTCTTTCCAACTTCATCATCCCACCACCATGTTTCCGAGTGCCTCGGTGGTCCTTTTGTCCATCCACATACCTCACCAACGGCTCCCAACAGACAAGCCTTCATTGACATCCAACCACTTTCAGGCTCAACCACATCATCCTCTACCCGACTCAGCCTCTCTTTTAATGCCTCCCTTAATGTCACCTCTTTCAACCTTCACACCTTCATTCTCAGTTGGGACTTCACCCGCCGAGCTCTCCTCGCACCTTTCACCCTTATGTCACAGACAAACAAGTGGTGCTGTGAAACAGCCTCCTCCCCCGGGATCACCTTTGTGTCCCGGAGGTGCCCCCTATCTCGCCTACGCACCATCAGGTAGTCAACGGTTGTCGACGACCCACCTGACGTGTATGTAACAAGCTTATTATCCTCTTTCTGGAACTGAGTATTACAAATCAACAAATCAGCTCCATCAGCAAACTCCAAAATCCTTTCACCTTCTCCATTTCTCACACCATATCCGTAACCCCCATGAACTCCCTCAAAACCATCCATACTCCTTCCCACATGTCCATTTAGGTCTCCTCCTACCACAACAACTTCCTCATCTTTCACGTTTTCCATCAGCTTCTCTATCGCACACCAGAACTTGTCCTTCTCTTCATCGCTCCGAACAAACTGCGGAGCATATCCCGAGATGGCGTTCACCAAGAGCTTTCCAATCATCATTTTCACCATCATGAACCTATCGCTCACTCTAGTCACTCACCACACTGTCGACAAACTCCTCAGAAAACAGGACACCAACACCATTCATGCCCTCCAGGCACCCTTGCCACACAAACTTGTATTTCTGTCCCTGCCTAACCTTCACCATTCTCACACCACTTCCCTTCCATCTCGTCTCTTGCACACAACAAATAAAACCAATACTTCCACCACTTCTCCTGATCTCCCTGTCATCGTCCCTACATTCCATGTCCCAAACCTCAGAAACCGATCTCCACTTCGGGCTGTACCCTGCCCATATGTAGTTGTAATTGTCATGGTTCTCTTTTTGAGGCAATGTTTTTATGGCCGGATGCCCTTCATGACGCCAACCCTCTTAGTCATCTCTTACGACACGCCGGGATACGGTGTACCTATTCGAAATCCAGGGTATACACTGGGAAACGTTTCAAACATGGAAATTCTGGGGGGGGGGGGCATCACGGCGGCGGGTGCCCCGTCAGCACCACACCACGTCGGCCCGGTCAGCACCATACCACGTTTGCCCGGTCAGCACCACAGCAGCCCGGTCAGCACCACACCCTTGGAAAGGACTTCGATGCACGTCGGCCCAGCCAGCACCATACCACGTCGGCCCGCCCAGCACCACACCACGGCGGCCCGGTCAGCACCACACCCTTGGAAAGGACTTCGATGCTTCCGTTGGTATCACCTCACACACGGCCCTGTGCACGAGCTTCACAGCATCATGGCCGACACTCTTCACTCTCAAACGTGTCGCTTTTGAATTAAGAGGTTGAATTATAATTAAGATCAAATTAAATTAAGAGGTTGAATTATAATTAAGATCAAATTAAATTAAGATGTTGAATTATAATTAAGATCAAATTAAATTAAGAGGATGAGTTATAATTAAGATCAAATTTAAATATGAGGATGAATTATAATTAAGATCAAATTTAAATAAGAGGTTGAATTATAATTAGGATCAAATTTAATTGAGAGGTTGAAATCTAATTAAGATCAAATTAAATTAAGAGGATGAATTATAATTAAGATCAAATTTAATTAAGAGGTTGAATTATAATTAAGATCAAATTTAATTAAGCGGGTGAATTATAATTAAGATCAAATTAAATTAAGAGGTTGAATTCCAATTAGGATCAAATTAAATTAAGCGGGTGAATTATAATTAAGATCAAATTATATTAAGAGGTTGAATTCCAATTAAGATCAAATTAAATTAAGCGGGTGAATTATAATTAAGATCAAATTATATTAAGAGGTTGACTTCCAATTAGGATCAAATTAAATTAAGAGGTGTGACATCTCGTGAGATGATGATGGAATCTCGCTACGTGTGATGAATTAACGGGTCTAAAGGGTCTAATACTCCAATGGGTCAAACGAGATCAAACAAACTTTTTTTACATTTTGAGTTAATGAGTTAATTATCTTCACGAGCCGGATGAAAAGTTAAAAACCCTTCAATTTGTCATGATCGACGTCATGAATCATCACGCTGAGTTTCAAAAAGATTGGTTCAGCCTCCTCAAGGAGTAGGGGAAACACGAGAGATTGCAAATGGAATATCAGATGGAACAGGACTGAAAGGAAGGAGTGAAGGACATCGTTGTGGCTTTTACACACCATCTCGACTACTTTGTCGTAGCTGAGCACGAAAAAAGGCACTGCTGGGATTTGAACCCAGGATCTCCTGTTTACTAAACAGGTGCTTTAACCAACTAAGCCACAGCGCCACATACATGTGGTGCATATAGTGACATCGCCTCGAAAGAGACTAGCACTTCCATGAGTAAGTCGTCTGCAGACGAACAGTTAATTTTCTTTATTTTTGACAGTGTGCTTCGGGGTCATATATTTATTACGTACTCGAAGGGAAGATTTAAATGAGGAAACTAAAATTGAGAAAAGCAAGAGTTGGGAGGATTAGAGGAAAGAGAAAACAAGTCAGAGAAGTGTGGGACAAGTGGGTAAAGAAGGTAAAGAAGTTTGGGAGAAGGTAGTAGTGATGGTGTGGAACAAGTGGGTAAAGAAAGTAAATACGTTTTGGAGAAGGTAATAGGTTGAATTATCATTGAGATCAAATTAAATTAAAAGGTAGAATTATCATTAAGATCAAATTAAATTAAGAGGTTGAATTATAATTAAGATCAAAATTTATTTAAGAGGGTGTATTTTAAATAAGGTCCAGTTTTAAATAAGTTAAGAGGTTGAATTATAATTAAGATCATATTTAATTAAGAGGTTGAATTATAATAAAGATAAAATTAAATTAAGAGGTTGAATTATAATTAAGATAAAATTAAATTAAGAGGTAGAATTATAATAAAGATCAAATTAAATTAAGAGGTTCAATTACAATTAAGATCAAATGAAATTATGAGGTAGAATTATATTTAAGCTCAAATGAAATAAAGAGGATGAATTATATTTTAGATCAAATTAAATTAAGAGGTAGAATTATAATAAAGATCAAATTAAATTAATTGGTTGAATTCTAATTAAGATCAAATTAAATTAAGAGGTTGAACTATAATTAAGATCAAATTAAACTAAGAGGTTGAATTATAATTAAGATCAAATTAAATTAAGAGGTTGAATTCTAATTAATATCAAATTAAATTAAGAGGTTGAACTATAATTAATGTCAAATTAAATTAAGAGGTTGAATTATAATTAAGATCAAATTAAATTAAGAGGATGAATTATAATTAAGATCAAATTAAATTAAGAGGATGAATATTTAATTAAGATCAAATTAAATTAAGAGGTTGAATTATAATTAAGATCAAATTTAATTAAGTGGTTGAATTATAATTAAGATCAAATTTAATTAAGAGGATGAATTTTAAATAAGTTCTAGTTTTGAATAAGTTAAGAGGTTGAATTACAATTAAGATCAAATTTAATTGAGCGGTTGAATTCTAATTAAGATCAAATTTAATTAAGTGGTTGAATTATAATTAAGATCAAATTTAATTAAGTGGTTGAATTATAATTAAGATCAAATTTAATTAAGAGGATGAATTTTAAATAAGTTCTAGTTTTGAATAAGTTAAGAGGTTGAATTACAATTAAGATCAAATTTAATTGAGCAGTTGAATTATAATTAAGATCTAATTTAATTTAGTGGTTGAATTATAATTAAGATCAAATTTAATTAAGAGGATGAATTTTAAATAAGTTCTAGTTTTAAATGAGTTAAGAGGTTGAATTACAATTAAGATCAAATTTAATTAAGAGGTTGAATTATACTTAAGATCAAATTAAATTAAGAGGACGAATTATAATCGAGATCAAATTAAATTAAGAGGATGAATTATAATCAAGATCAAATTAAATTAAGAGGATAAATTATAATCAAGATCAAATTAAATTAAGAGGATGAATTATACTTAAGATCAAATTAAATTAAGAGGTTGAATTACAATTAAGATCAAATTTAATTAAGAGGTTGAATTATAATTAAGATCAAATTAAATTAAGAGGATGAATATTTAATTAAGATCAAATTAAATTAAGAGGTTCAATTATAATTAAGATCAAATTTAATTAAGTGGTTGAATTATAATTAAGATCAAATTTAATTAAGAGGATGAATTTTAAATAAGTTCTAGTTTTGAATAAGTTAAGAGGTTGAATTACAATTAAGATCAAATTTAATTGAGCGGTTGAATTATAATTAAGATCAAATTTAATTAAGTGGTTGAATTATAATTAAGATCAAATTTAATTAAGTGGTTGAATTATAATTAAGATCAAATTTAATTAAGAGGATGAATTTTAAATAAGTTCTAGTTTTGAATAAGTTAAGAGGTTGAATTACAATTAAGATCAAATTTAATTGAGTGGTTGAATTATAATTAAGATCAAATTTAATTAAGTGGTTGAATTATAATTAAGATCAAATTTAATTAAGAGGATGAATTTTAAATAAGTTCTAGTTTTAAATAAGTTAAGAGGTTGAATTACAATTAAGATCAAATTTAATTAAGAGGTTAAATTATACTTAAGATCAAATTAAATTAAGAGGATGAATTATAATCGAGATCAAATTTAATTAAGAGGTTGAATTATACTGAAGATCAAATTAAATTAAGAGGATGAATTATAATCAAGATCAAATTAAATTAAGAGGATAAATTATAATCAAGATCAAATTAAATTAAGAGGATGAATTATACTTAAGATCAAATTAAATTAAGAGGTTGAATTACAATTAAGATCAAATTTAATTAAGAGGTTGAATTATAATTAAGATCAAATTAAATTAAGAGGATGAATATTTAATTAAGATCAAATTAAATTAAGAGGTTGAATTATAATTAAGATCAAATTTAATTAAGTGGTTGAATTATAATTAAGATCAAATTTAATTAAGAGGATGAATTTTAAATAAGTTCTAGTTTTGAATAAGTTAAGAGGTTGAATTACAATTAAGATCAAATTTAATTGAGTGGTTGAATTATAATTAAGATCAAATTTAATTAAGTGGTTGAATTATAATTAAGATCAAATTTAATTAAGTGGTTGAATTATAATTAAGATCAAATTTAATTAAGAGGATGAATTTTAAATAAGTTCTAGTTTTGAATAAGTTAAGAGGTTGAATTACAATTAAGATCAAATTTAATTGAGTGGTTGAATTATAATTAAGATCAAATTTAATTAAGTGGTTGAATTATAATTAAGATCAAATTTAATTAAGAGGATGAATTTTAAATAAGTTCTAGTTTTGAATAAGTTAAGAGGTTGAATTATAATTAAGATCAAATTTAATTAAGTGGTTGAATTATAATTAAGATCAAATTTAATTAAGACGATGAATTTTAAATAAGTTCCAGTTTTAAATAAGTTAAGAGGTTGAATTACAATGAAGATCAAATTTAATTCAGAGGTTGAATTATACTTGAGATCAAAGTAAATTGAGAGGATGAATTATATCAAGATCAAAATAAATTAAGAGGTTGAATTTTAATGAAGATCAACTTTAATTAAGATGTTAAATTATAATTAAGATCAAATTAAATTAAGAGGTTGAATTATAATTAAGATCAGATTTCATTAAGAGGATGAATTTTAAATAAGTTCTAGTTTTAAATAAGTTAAGAGGTTGAATTCTAATAAGGATCAATTTAAATTAAGAGGTTGAACTATAATTAATGTCAAATTAAATTAAGAGGTTGAATTATAATTAAGATCAAATTAAATTAAGAGGATGAATTATAATTAAGATCAAATTAAATTAAGAGGATGAATATTTAAATAAGATCAAATTAAATTAAGAGGTTGAATTATAATTAAGATCAAATTTAATTAAGTGGTTGAATTATAATTAAGATCAAATTTAATTAAGAGGATGAATTTTAAATAAGTTCTAGTTTTGAATAAGTTAAGAGGTTGAATTACAATTAAGATCAAATTTAATTGAGCGGTTGAATTATAATTAAGATCAAATTTAATTAAGTGGTTGAATTATAATTAAGATCAAATTTAATTAAGTGGTTGAATTATAATTAAGATCAAATTTAATTAAGAGGATGAATTTTAAATAAGTTCTAGTTTTAAATAAGTTAAGAGGTTGAATTACAATTAAGATCAAATTAAATTAAGAGGATGAATTATAATCGAGATCAAATTTAATTAAGAGGTTGAATTATACTGAAGATCAAATTAAATTAAGAGGATGAATTATAATCAAGATCAAATTAAATTAAGAGGATAAATTATAATCAAGATCGAAATTAAATTAAGAGGATGAATTATACTTAAGATCAAATTAAATTAAGAGGTTGAATTACAATTAAGATCAAATTTAATTAAGAGGTTGAATTATAATTAAGATCAAATTAAATTAAGAGGATGAATATTTAATTAAGATCAAATTAAATTAAGAGGTTGAATTATAATTAAGATCAAATTTAATTAAGAGGATGAATTTTAAATAAGTTCTAGTTTTGAATAAGTTAAGAGGTTGAATTACAATTAAGATCAAATTTAATTGAGCGGTTGAATTATAATTAAGATCAAATTTAATTAAGTGGTTGAATTATAATTAAGATCAAATTTAATTAAGTGGTTGAATTATAATTAAGATCAAATTTAATTAAGAGGATGAATTTTAAATAAGTTCTAGTTTTGAATAAGTTAAGAGGTTGAATTACAATTAAGATCAAATTTAATTGAGTGGTTGAATTATAATTAAGATCAAATTTAATTAAGAGGTTGAATTATAATTAAGATCAAATTTAATTAAGATGATGAATTTTAAATAAGTTCTAGTTTTAAATAAGTTAAGAGGTTGAATTCTAAAAGGATCAATTTAAATTAAGAGGTTTAATCTAATTAAGATTAAATTAAGAGGTTGAATTATTCTAATTAAGATCAAATTAAATTAAGAGGATGAATTCTAAATAAGATCAAATTAAATTAAGAGGATGAATTCTCATTAAGATCAAATTAAATTAAGATGTTGAATTCTAATTAAGATCAAATTAAATTAAGAGGTGTGACATCTCGTGAGATGATGACGATGAAACATCTCGTGAGATTATGACGGAACCCCGAAAAGTGTGGTGAACTAACGGGTCTAAGGGGCCTAATGGGCCAAACGAGATCACACAAACATAATTATATTACATTTTGAGTTAATGAGTTAATTATCTTCTCCAGCTGGATGAAAAGTTAAAAACGGTTCGATTAGTCATGAACCATCACGCCGAGTTTCAAAATGATTGGTTCATCATCCTCAAGGAGTAGGGGAAACACTAGAGATTGCAAATGGAATATCGGATGGAACAGGACTGAAAGGAAGGAGTGAAGGACATCGTTGTGGCTTTTACACAACATCTCGACTACTTTGATCGTAGCTGAGCACCAAAGAGGGCACCGCTGGGATTCGAACCCAGGATCTCCTGTTTACGAAACAAGTGCTTTAACCAACTAAGCCACAGCGCCAGGTACATGAAGTGCATACAAAGAGGTTTGACAGAAGGTAGTCGTGAAAATGTGGGACGAGTAGGTAAAGAAGGTAAATACGTTTTCGAGAAGGTCGGAGTGATGGTTTGGGACGAGTGGGTAAATAAGTTTTGGAGAATGTCGTCGTGCAAATTTGGGACAAGTGGGTAAAGAAGGGAAAGAAGTTTTGGAGAAGGTAGTCGTGCAAGTTTGGGACGAGTGGGTAAAGAAGGGAAATAAGTTTTTGAGAAGGTAGTCGTGACAGTGTGGGACGAGTGGGTAAAGAGGTTTGGGAGAAGTAGTCGAGAAAGTGTGGGACGCGTGGGTAAAGAGGTTTGGGAGAAGTTAGTCGTGAAAGTGTGGAACGCGTGGGTAATGAAGGTAAACAAGTTTTGGTGAAGGTAGTAGTGAAATTTTGGGACGAGTGGGTAAAGAAGGGAAAGAAGTTTTGGAGAAGGTAGTCGTGCAAGTGTGGGACGAGTGTGTAAAGAAGGGAAAGAAGTTTTTGAGAAGGTAGTCGTGACAGTGTGGGACGAGTGGGTAAAGAGGTTTGGGAGAAGGTAGTCGAGAAAGTGTGGGACGAATGGGTAAAGAGGTTTGGGAGAAGGTAGCCGTGAAATTGTGGAACGAGTGGGTACAGAAGGTAAATAAGTTTTGGTGAAGGTAGTAGTGAAAGTGTGGGACGAGTGGGTAAAGAAGGTAAATAAGTTTTGGAGAAGGTAGTTGTGAAAGTGTGGGACGAGTGGGTAAAGAAGGTAAATAAGTTTTGGAGAAGGTAGTTGTGAAAGTGTGGGACGAGTGGGTAAAGAAGGTAAATAAGTTTTGGAGAAGGTAGTTGTGAAAGTGCGGGACGATTGGGTAAAGAAGGTAAATAAGTTTTGGAGAAGGTAGTTGTGAAAGTGTGGGATGAGTGGGTAAAGAAGGTAAATACGTTTTGGAGAAGGTAGTTGTGAAAGTGTGGGACGAGTGGGTAAAGAAGGTAAATAAGTTTTGGAGAAGGTAGTTGTGAAAGTGTGGGACGATTGGGTAAAGAAGGTAAATAAGTTTTGGAGAAGGTAGTTGTGAAAGTGTGGAACGAGTGGGTAAAGAAGGTAAATAAGTTTTGGAGAAGGTAGTTGTGAAAGTGTGGGACGATTGGGTAAAGAAGGTAAATAAGTTTTGGAGAAGGTAGTTGTGAAAGTGTGGGACGAGTGGGTAAAGAAGGTAAATAAGTTTTGGAGAAGGTAGTTGTGAAAGTGTGGGACGAGTGGGTAAAGAATGTAAATAAGTTTTGGAGAAGGTAGTTGTGAAAGTGTGGGACGATTGGGTAAAGAAGGTAAATAAGTTTTGGAGAAGGTAGTTGTGAAAGTGTGGGACGAGTGGGTAAAGAGGGTAAATAAGTTTTGGAGAAGGTAGTTGTGAAAGTGTGGGACGAGTGGGTAAAGAAGGTAAATAAGTTTTGGAGAAGGTAGTTGTGAAAGTGTGGGACGATTGGGTAAAGAAGGTAAATAAGTGTTGGAGAAGGTAGTTGTGAAAGTGTGGGACGATTGGGTAAAGAAGGTAAATAAGTTTTGGAGAAGGTAGTTGTGAAAGTGTGGGACGAGTGGGTACAGAAGGTAAATAAGTTTTGGAGAAGGTAGTTGTGAAAGTGTGGGACGATTGGGTAAAGAGGTTTTGGAGAAGGTAGTTGTGAAAGTGTGGGACGAGTGGGTAAAGAAGGTAAATAAGTTTTGGAGAAGGTAGTTGTGAAAGTGTGGGACGAGTGGGTAAAGAAGGTAAATATGTTTTGGAGAAGGTAGTTGTGAAAGTGTGGGACGATTGGGTAAAGAAGGTAAATAAGTTTTGGAGAAGGTAGTTGTGAAAGTGTGGGACGAGTGGGTAAAGAAGGTAAATAAGTTTTGGAGAAGGTAGTTGTGAAAGTGTGGGACGAGTTGGTAAAGAAGGTAAATAAGTTTTGGAGAAGGTAGTTGTGAAAGTGTGGGACGAATGGGTAAAGAAGGTAAATAAGTTTTGGAGAAGGTAGTTGTGAAAGTGTGGGACGATTGGGTAAAGAAGGTAAATAAGTTTTGGAGAAGGTAGTTGTGAAAGTGTGGGACGAGTGGGTAAAGAAGGTAAATAAGTTTTGGAGAAGGTAGTTGTGAAAGTGTGGGACGAGTTGGTAAAGAAGGTAAATAAGTTTTGGAGAAGGTAGTTGTGAAAGTGTGGGACGATTGGGTAAAGAAGGTAAATAAGTTTTGGAGAAGGTAGTTGTGAAAGTGTGGGACGAGTGGGTAAAGAAGGTAAATAAGTTTTGGAGAAGGTAGTTGTGAAAGTGTGGGACGAGTGGGTAAAGAAGGTAAATAAGTTTTGGAGAAGGTAGTTGTGAAAGTGTGGGACGAGTGGGTAAAGAAGGTAAATAAGTTTTGGAGAAGGTAGTTGTGAAAGTGTGGGACGAGTGGGTAAAGAAGGTAAATAAGTTTTGGAGAAGGTGGTCGTGAAAGTGTGGGACGAGTGGGTAAAGAAGGTAAATAAGTTTTGGAGAAGGTAGTTGTGAAAGTGTGGGACGAGTGGGTAAAGAAGGTAAATAAGTTTTGGAGAAGGTAGTCGTGAAAGTGTGGGACGAGTGGGTAAAGAAGGTAAATAAGTTTTGGAGAAGGTAGTTGTGAAAGTGTGGGACGAGTGGGTAAAGAAGGTAAATAAGTTTTGGAGAAGGTAGTCGTGAAAGTGTGGGACGAGTGGGTAAAGAAGGTAAATAAGTTTTGGAGAAGGTGGTCGTGAAAGTGTGGGACGATTGGGTAAAGAAGGTAAATAAGTTTTGGAGAAGGTGGTCGTGAAAGTGTGGGACGAGTGGGTAAAGAATGTAAATAAGTTTTGGAGAAGGTAGTCGTGAAAGTGTGGGACGAGTGGGTAAAGAATGTAAATAAGTTTTGGAGAAGGTAGTTGTGAAAGTGTGGGACGAGTGGGTAAAGAATGTAAATAAGTTTTGGAGAAGGTAGTCGTGAAAGTGTGGGACGAGTGGGTAAAGAATGTAAATAAGTTTTGGAGAAGGTAGTTGTGAAAGTGTGGGACGAGTGGGTAAAGAATGTAAATAAGTTTTGGAGAAGGTAGTTGTGAAAGTGTGGGACGATTGGGTAAAGAAGGTAAATAAGTTTTGGAGAAGGTGGTCGTGAAAGTGTGGGACGAGTGGGTAAAGAAGGTAAATAAGTTTTGGAGAAGGTAGTTGTGAAAGTGTGGGACGAGTGGGTAAAGAAGGTAAATAAGTTTTGGAGAAGGTAGTTGTGAAAGTGTGGGACGAGTGGGTAAAGAAGGTAAATAAGTTTTGGAGAAGGTAGTTGTGAAAGTGTGGGACGAGTGGGTAAAGAAGGTAAATAAGTTTTGGAGAAGGTAGTTGTGAAAGTGTGGGACGAGTGGGTAAAGAAGGTAAATAAGTTTTGGAGAAGGTAGTCGTGAAAGTGTGGGACGAGTGGGTAAAGAATGTAAATAAGTTTTGGAGAAGGTAGTTGTGAAAGTGTGGGACGAGTGGGTAAAGAATGTAAATAAGTTTTGGAGAAGGTAGTCGTGAAAGTGTGGGACGAGTGGGTAAATAATGTAAATAAGTTTTGGAGAAGGTAGTTGTGAAAGTGTGGGACGAGTGGGTAAAGAATGTAAATAAGTTTTGGAGAAGGTAGTTGTGAAAGTGTGGGACGATTGGGTAAAGAAGGTAAATAAGTTTTGGAGAAGGTGGTCGTGAAAGTGTGGGACGAGTGGGTAAAGAAGGTAAATAAGTTTTGGAGAAGGTAGTTGTGAAAGTGTGGGACGAGTGGGTAAAGAAGGTAAATAAGTTTTGGAGAAGGTAGTTGTGAAAATGTGGGACGAGTGGGTAAAGAAGGTAAATAAGTCTTGGAGAAGGTAGTTGTGAAAGTGTGGGACGAGTGGGTAAAGAAGGTAAATAAGTTTTGGAGAAGGTAGTTGTGAAAGTGTGGGACGAGTGGGTAAAGAAGGTAAATAAGTTTTGGAGAAGGTAGTCGTGAAAGTGTGGGACGAGTGGGTAAAGAAGGTAAATAAGTTTTGGAGAAGGTAGTTGTGAAAGTGTGGGACGAGTGGGTAAAGAAGGTAAATAAGTTTTGGAGAAGGTAGTCGTGAAAGTGTGGGACGAGTGGGTAAAGAAGGTAAATAAGTTTTGGAGAAGGTGGTCGTGAAAGTGTGGGACGAGTGGGTAAAGAAGGTAAATAAGTTTTGGAGAAGGTAGTTGTGAAAGTGTGGGACGATTGGGTAAAGAAGGTAAATAAGTTTTGGAGAAGGTAGTTGTGAAAGTGTGGGACGAGTGGGTAAAGAAGGTAAATAAGTTTTGGAGAAGGTAGTTGTGAAAGTGTGGGACGAGTGGGTAAAGAAGGTAAATAAGTTTTGGAGAAGGTAGTTGTGAAAGTGTGGGACGATTGGGTAAAGAAGGTAAATAAGTTTTGGAGAAGGTAGTTGTGAAAGTGTGGGACGATTGGGTAAAGAAGGTAAATAAGTTTTGGAAAAGGTAGTTGTGAAAGTGTGGGACGATTGGGTAAAGAAGGTAAATAAGTTTTGGAGAAGGTAGTCGTGAAAGTGTGGGACGATTGGGTAAAGAAGGTAAATAAGTTTTGGAGAAGGTGGTCGTGAAAGTGTGGGATGAGTGGGTAAAGAAGGTAAATAAGTTTTGGAGAAGGTAGTTGTGAAAGTGTGGGACGAGTGGGTAAAGAAGGTAAATAAGTTTTGGAGAAGGTAGTTGTGAAAGTGTGGGACGAGTGGGTAAAGAAGGTAAATAAGTTTTGGAGAAGGTAGTTGTGAAAGTGTGGGACGAGTGGGTAAAGAAGGTAAATAAGTTTTGGAGAAGGTAGTTGTGAAAGTGTGGGACGAGTGGGTAAAGAAGGTAAATAAGTTTTGGAGAAGGTAGTCGTGAAAGTGTGGGACGAGTGGGTAAAGAAGGTAAATAAGTTTTGGAGAAGGTAGTTGTGAAAGTGTGGGACGAGTGGGTAAAGAATGTAAATAAGTTTTGGAGAAGGTAGTCGTGAAAGTGTGGGACGAGTGGGTAAAGAATGTAAATAAGTTTTGGAGAAGGTAGTTGTGAAAGTGTGGGACGAGTGGGTAAAGAATGTAAATAAGTTTTGGAGAAGGTAGTTGTGAAAGTGTGGGACGATTGGGTAAAGAAGGTAAATAAGTTTTGGAGAAGGTGGTCGTGAAAGTGTGGGACGAGTGGGTAAAGAAGGTAAATAAGTTTTGGAGAAGGTAGTTGTGAAAGTGTGGGACGTGTGGGCAAAGAAGGTAAATAAGTTTTGGAGAAGGTAGTTGTGAAAGTGTGGGACGAGTGGGGAAAGAAGGTAAATAAGTTTTGGAGAAGGTAGTTGTGAAAGTGTGGGACGAGTGGGTAAAGAAGGTAAATAAGTTTTGGAGAAGGTAGTTGTGAAAGTGTGGGACGAGTGGGTAAAGAAGGTAAATAAGTTTTGGAGAAGGTAGTCGTGAAAGTGTGGGACGAGTGGGTAAAGAAGGTAAATAAGTTTTGGAGAAGGTAGTTGTGAAAGTGTGGGACGAGTGGGTAAAGAAGGTAAATAAGTTTTGGAGAAGGTAGTCGTGAAAGTGTGGGACGAGTGGGTAAAGAAGGTAAATAAGTTTTGGAGAAGGTGGTCGTGAAAGTGTGGGACGAGTGGGTAAAGAAGGTAAATAAGTTTTGGAGAAGGTAGTTGTGAAAGTGTGGGACGATTGGGTAAAGAAGGTAAATAAGTTTTGGAGAAGGTAGTTGTGAAAGTGTGGGACGAGTGGGTAAAGAAGGTAAATAAGTTTTGGAGAAGGTAGTTGTGAAAGTGTGGGACGAGTGGGTAAAGAAGGTAAATAAGTTTTGGAGAAGGTAGTTGTGAAAGTGTGGGACGAGTGCGTAAAGAAGGTAAATAAGTTTTGGAGAAGGTAGTTGTGAAAGTGTGGGACGATTGGGTAAAGAAGGTAAATAAGTTTTGGAGAAGGTAGTTGTGAAAGTGTGGGACGATTGGGTAAAGAAGGTAAATAAGTTTTGGAGAAGGTAGTTGTGAAAGTGTGGGACGAGTGGGTAAAGAAGGTAAATAAGTTTTGGAGAAGGTAGTTGTGAAAGTGTGGGACGAGTGGGTAAAGAAGGTAAATAAGTTTTGGAGAAGGTGGTCGTGAAAGTGTGGGACGAGTGGGTAAAGAAGGTAAATAAGTTTTGGAGAAGGTAGTTGTGAAAGTGTGGGACGAGTGGGTAAAGAAGGTAAATAAGTTTTGGAGAAGGTAGTTGTGAAAGTGTGGGACGAGTGGGTAAAGAAGGTAAATAAGTTTTGGGGAAGGTAGTTGTGAAAGTGTGGGACGAGTGGGTAAAGAAGGTAAATAAGTTTTGGAGAAGGTAGTTGTGAAAGTGTGGGACGAGTGGGTAAAGAAGGTAAATAAGTTTTGGAGAAGGTAGTTGTGAAAGTGTGGGACGAGTGGGTAAAGAAGGTAAATAAGTTTTGGAGAAGGTAGTAGTGAATCATCCGGTATTAAAAATAATAATCGTCCTCCATCTTATGACATGGAGTCGTCTGTATGTAGTGAATATGGAGTCATCAGGAGGAACCTGGATAGGATTCGGGTTTCAGCCGCTACTCCTCAACCCTCAAACCCATCCAGGCACAGCCAGGTGAACCTTCCCAAAAAAAATTCTGCTCCCAAGACAGATAGGTAAAGAAAGAGAGAAATAAAAACAAGCAAGAATTAGAATGAATAGAGAGAAATTTGAAAAAGTAGAAAGAAATGTGAAAGGAACAAAGATGAAAAAGATGTAAGAAGGTTCGAAGTAAGACATTTCAAGCTCGGTGATTGTGATGGCGCGATATTGAATATGTAATGATCGATGTAAGAATTTGCCTTTTTGCTTTTATGAGCAGGAGCAGGGGAGGGGAGGACAGAGTGGAGGGGTTCGGGGAGGACAGAGTGGAGGGGTTCAGGGTGGGGAGAAGCACGAGTGGGACAGAGTTTGGAGGGCAAGTTGAGACTTTAGTTGGAGCGAGGTGGAGGTTGATTTGTGGTGGAGGGGAGGTTTAGGAGTTGTGGTTGGGGATGGGATTGAGGAATATTGTGGGGGAGGGGTTTGAAGGCTTGGAGTGGAAAGGGGATTTAAGCCTTTGGGTTGGGAAGGGGAGGTTGAGGAGTTGCGGTTTGCTAAGGTGACGTTGATAACTTGGGGTTTGCGAAGGTTAGGTTGAGGAGTTGTGGTTTGCGAAGGGGAGGTTGAAGAGTTGTGGTTTGCTAAGATGAGGTTGAGGACTCGGGGTTTGCGAAGGCGAGGTTGAGGACTTGGTGGTTGTGGAGGTAAGGTTGAGGACTTGGGGTTGCGAAGGCGAGGTTGAGGACTTGCGAGTTGTGAGGGAGAATGGGGGGCAATTGAGGAGTTGAAGTCACATTTTACATTGTGCGGATGTTCAGTGGGTACCTGCTAGTCGACACTATAATACTCTCCTCCAGTCTGTCTGTCCACCTGCTGTCCATTTAGTATGGGCCTTCCCCCATTGAGGAAGTCCTTCACCTGTTCAGGGAGGGACTTCACCCGTTCAAAAACAAATCTTCACCATTTTGTTTTGCTCTGCATAGCTCTGAAGGCCTCACACGCCGTTTTTGTTAAGCTCACGCTTTCTGACTCTCTCAAGGCTTTATCCCAACCCTAATTCACCATCTGATTTCATTTTTCATAGTTACTAAGATGATTTAAGACTCGGTTGCAGCAAAAGGAGAGAAAATCGGCCGGATATTGCCGATTTATTTGGTAAGAATGCATTCTAATGTGTGGGGACCGGGAGAGAGGGGTGAGGATGGAGAGGAGAAGGGGAAGGAGAGAGTAAGAAGAGAAAGGAGGGAAGAGCAGAGTGAGGGGAGAGAAGATTGAGGGAGGGGTGGAGATGTTCGGAAAAATGAGTGTTTCCTTCGAATAATAAGATAAGTGGTATGTTTGAGGGGTCTCGGCTTTTTATTTTATGAATATTTAAATATTTGAGACCTCAAGGCTGCTTAGGCAGCGATGGATTTTCACTAATAAATAGCTCTCAATTAACTTTTTCAAGCAAATGATGCATTTCATTACATGCTTGACATTAAAAGCTCTCAAATTCTAAAGGAATGGAGATGGATGGATTCTCTAAAGAATGAAAATCACGTTTAAAATCGGAGAGAGATGGGGGCGAAGAGAGAGGGGGAGAGTAGGGGAGAGAGATGGAAGAGGGGACAGAGGGAGGAGAGAGGGGGGAAAGAGAGAGGAGGCAGAGGAGAGAGGGGGAGAGAAGAGAAGGGGGAAGAGAAGAGAGGGAGAAGAGAAGAGGAGGTAGAGGATTGTAGAGAAGGGAGGAGAGGGGAGATGGGAGAGAGGTGGAAGAGGCGAAAGGGGAGGAGGAAAGGGGGATTGTATAGAAGGGAGGAGAGGGGTATTGGATAGAGGGAGGAAGACGAGATAGGATGGGAAAGGAGAGTTGTGTGAGAGTCGGGTTGGATTGCAGAGGAAGAGTAGGATGGGGGGGGGGGGAGGGGGAGGGTAAGTTGAGGTCTTGAAATCACTTTTACATTACGTGGCATTTACACGGCTCCCTGCTAGTATATACATAATATGCTAATATGTCGTCTGTCTGTCTATCTGTCTCACTAGGAAACACGGAAACGCCCCTGAAAGAAAAAAAAATTCAGTAAAAGCTGCTTCAAATTAATCCAAAGCTCTTGTAAAATATATTTTTTCAATCAGATGGAAATTGAACCTGGGCAGTGTATAGACAACGGGGTGGGTTGGTGTGCTGCAGGGCTGGTCTGCCTCGATCACACCCAAAAATATTTCTTTGCTGTTCAGAAATATTCCGCGATATGTTAATGTTGTTAAGAAATGTGATGATTTTGAATTTGACACTACTTTTTACAAGATATCTATACATATTTTATATATATATACAGACTTGGCATTTAATATGGAATATTTTTTTTGTGGGGGTGAAATTACTCTTCAAGATGTCTTAGAACCAAAAGTTCATTGGAATTATGTTGAAATTATTCTAGATTTTGTTAATGTGACCTTTAAAAGAAACAAAAACCACATTTGACATTTCGAAACAAATAAATTGATCCTTGAAAGTGATGTAAACTGATATCGAACTCAATTCATGGACAGTACTGTGTTATACTTCTGTACGATTTCCAGAAGTATCTCTTTATTTTGCACATTAGCCAAATTTTTTTTAACAAAACCAAAAGTGAAATTACGACTGGGATTACGGACAGTAAAATTACAGTTCAGTACTTCATGTAACCCCCACGAGCATTCAGGAGAGCACGTACACGTCGAGGCATGCTGTTCACGAGATTTGCCAAGGTTTGGACAGGAATCGCTTGCCATGCAGTGACAATAGCCTGCTGCAATTCACGCACAGAGGTCGGCTGCTGGTCCAAGTGGTCGATTTGACGCGTTAATTCTGCCCACAAGTTCTCTATCAGATTCATATCCGGGGACATGGCAGGCCACTCCATATGCTCTACACCACGGTCAGCAAGAAAGTGTTGGATCATGCGAGCATGATGAGGCCGTGCATTGTCATCTTGGAAGACAAAGTTTCCTCGAAAGGCTGCACGAGCAAATGGAAGCAATGTTTCTTCCAGAATGGCCCTGTACTTGAACTGGTTCAGGTTTCCATTCAGAACAACCAGGTCAGTTTTGCCCCCTGCATGAAAAGCAGCCCAAACGGTGACCCCACCACCTCCAGCTTGGACTCTTGGCACTATACAACTTTTGTTGTAGGCTTCATGCACTTGTCTGCGCATTCGGACGTGGTCATCTTGATGATAGACCAGAAATCTAGACTCGTCACTGAAGATCACGTGATTCCAGTGTCCTGGCTGCCATTGACGGTGCTCTCTGGCCCACTGCAATCGGCGCTGGCAGTGTTGTCTGGTCAGGCGTGGCTTTCTCAGGGGACGCCTGGCACGATAGCCTGCTTGAACCAGTCGTTGGTTGACTAGCCTTCTGGATACAGGCACATTTGTCAGTTGCTGCCACTCAGCCCTAAGCCGATTAGCTGACTTGGTACGGCCATTGCAGACTAACCGGTGCAGCTGGCGATCATCCCTCCTTGTAGTTCTGCGGGGACGTCCTGCCCTCGGTTTTGGAGTAGGGACACACCTCTGAGCATTTCGTTTCAGGATCTTTGACACCTGACCTTGAGTGATGCCATACTGCCGAGCAATAGCACGCTCTTTCATGCCGTAATTTCGTACAGCCACCACTCCATGACAAACAGCATTGTCGAGTTGACGGGCCATCTCCAGAGGAAGTGGCAATAACTTTTGGAGACGTGCAGCAGTTGTTTTCCACTAATACAGAACGCAACAACCCTTGTATACCCGACTGTGAAGCCAATCGTCAAATGCACTTGTCCATACATTTTGCCACGCCACCTGTGATATAATCCTGTTGTTGACTTCTTGCTGCGACAGACAATCAGTGACATGGTTCTTTTAACAAATAAATCACCAAAGTGGAAAAGAAACTCACCAGATTGATATACTGAGTTAAGAAAGTAAACCCAAGTTAAGAAAAAAATTTTATTCCATATTAAATGCCAAGTCTGTATATATATATATATATATATATATATATATATATATATATATATATATATATACTTCCGCTGAACTTGAGGACGACTAAGAAGAAGACCTTTGTTGGTCGAAAGCTTGTCGAAAATTAAAGATCGACCATCCTGCAGCTACGTCCGCGTCTGATTTAATCTCCCGAATATATATATTATATATATATATATATATATAGATATATATATATATATATATATATATATATATATATATATATATATATATATATGTATATATATATGTATATATATATATATGTATATATATTGTTGCGGATATGAGATTGGCATCCATCCATATCCGCTTGTAAATATTCCCCTATTTCCTCCATACTTCCCAACTATCCCCAATCCCCCATTCCCTAGTCCCATTTCCTGTAAACAACACTCTGTAGACCCGACCTCCCCCTATTTCCCCCATTAAATGTCGCATCCAGGTCCACCGCATCTCACGTAGACAACTATAAGACATCTTGCTAGTTATTCTTAGTCTATGTCAGTTAAGGACTCGTTTCCATTAATTCTGACTCTTCGTTGCACCAGAATGTGATTGTATGGCACCGTTAGGAAGTTTAGGACCTCCCAATACCTCCCCGCAGCTCTTCCTCATGGTACAACAACAACAACAACAACAACAACAACAGCGGCGGCGGCGCTGCGAGTGTGCGTCCTCACTCCGGCTTGGTTGGTAGGGGGTGTTGAAAGGGCACCAAGCCTTTCCAACGAGCCGCCATCGAGCATGTGCTCGACGGGGTTACCACGTAGTGACTCGCTGTCAGCTCCTCGTCAAGGGCGGAGCCCGGTAACCCCCCGCACCCAATAGAAGCGGCGGACCGATCCCATCTAATGGGCGGAGCCAACGAGCCGAGGGCGTGTCACTCCCCGCTGAGCATGCGCAGGAAGAGGGAGGTGACGTCAGATGCGCGGAGAGCTGAAGGAGAAAGGACGCACCCTCCGAGCGCCGAGAGACCTCCCAAAGACTGAGCTGTATCCTGTCCCTGAGCCAAGGTGCACCTTGTGCTATCAACCGACCTGTCCTTCCCTGCCATCAATCCCTGTGTAAGTCAGTCTTGTTCCGTTTGTCTGTGGTCTGTCGGGGATAAGATAAGACTGTAACTAAGTGCCCATATTTTCTGTGCTTTACCTCATACCTTGTAATCTACCCCTTTTCTCCATCACCAATTATATCCTCCTCCGGAGGTCTTGAGAACTGTACCCCTTGTGTCGTTTCATTTATCCCAGTCGTTGTGTCTTTTCCATCATTGATTTAGCATAGCGCGACCAGGTCAACGTCGGGTGGAATCGGGTGAGTTGGGGAAGAATCGGGGGAATTGTTAGGTCGCGGAAATACCACCGCTCGGTAAATAACATCAAATCCGCGATCCGTAACAACTGGTGTCGAGGAGTGAGATCGGACCCGAAGCGCGCTTAACGCGCTCAAAATTACAAGTGACCGAAATTTGTTTTGTTTTAAAATAAAAACCCGAATTTTGAAAGTCGCGCTATGGCGGATCAAGACGGCTGGGTTCCGGTAGAGGAGAGTGAGGCAGGGTCGATCCAGGACCAAATTGAGGGACAAGAGGAGAGCGAAGCAGTGAGGGCGGCAGGTTCGCAAAATGGCGCCTCGCACATGGCTGCGGCGGCCGCACCCGCTGCACAAGTGGGAGGGATGGCCCAAATGCAGGCCCTCATGGAGCAATTTATGGTGCAAATGCAGGCGTCCCTCAAACTGCAGAGTGAGCAATTGGGGGTAATGGGGAACCGGATGGATGCTCAGGGTGAGCGATTGGAGGGCCAAATGGGGGTAATGGGGAACCGGATGGATGCTCAGGGTGAGCGATTGGAGGGCCAAATGGGGGTAATGAGGGACGAAGCGAGGGGTACCGGTGAGGAGTTAGACAATGGGATAAAAGAGGTAAAGAATGGGTTAACGGGGGTAGAAAACAGAATGGCCGCTCAAGAGAATCAAATGGAAGGGATGCAAAAGGGGTTAGAGGGGTTAGAAAACAGTATGGAAGGCAAATTGAGGGACATGAGGGACCAAGCGGAAAGGGAAGTTAAAAAAATGGGGCAGCAGATAGAGGGGGTCAGAATGGGGGTAGAAACTAAATTGGATGCTCACAGGGAGGAAATGGAGCAGATGAGGGTGGCATCTGGGCAGGAGATGCAAGTGATGGGAGAAGAGATCAGAAGAGGTGTGAGTGAGGAGGTCGGAGGAGTGCGCGAGGAGGTGAGGCACTGTAAGGAGCGCATGGAGAAGGAGGTGAGAAAGGGGACTGTAAAATTGCAAGGTGGTATAGAGGAGTTGACGCTGGGAGTAGAACAACTGACAGTGGGCCAAAAGGAGTTGGGGGACCAGGTAAAGAAGAACACAGCGGTAATAGAGGGTTTAAAATCGACACATAAGGAGATGAAAAAGGACGTAGGGGTAATTAAAAAAGAGTGTCAGACGGTACATGAGGACCTGACGAGGAAAATGAACAAGGTGGTAGAGGTGATGGAGGTTAAAGAGCGGGAGGTGCGGGAGCACATAGAAAAAAATAAGGTGGAGTTAGAGGAAGAACTTAAGGGGGTGCACGAGGAGATGAAGGAGGTGAAGCAGAAATTAGAAGAAGTGGAAGAAGGGGTGAGCGAAATTAAGAAGCGACGGAGAGAGGATAAGAAAGAGATAAAGGAGGAAGTAAAAGAATTGGTCCAAAGTCTGTGTTCGGATCGTGATGATGTGCTCATTAACCGGATGAGGGATTCGCAGGTGATGGAGGAGAAGCAAAGAGAAAGAGGACCCGGTGTAAGTGGTGACCAATATGGTCGTGCGTATGATGCGCCAGGGGATTTACTAAGCTTGGGGGTCGAGATAGACCCGGATGTTCGTGAGAGGCCAAGAGTGAGGTGTATGGCTGGTCCGGAGGGTATGGAACGAGGGTGCGAGCGAGAGGGTCCGGTGATGGGAGAGGTGCGAGGTGTGAGTGAGCAAGGTTGTGGTGGTATGGAATGGGTAGCGGGTTGCGGAAGTGTGACCCATGCATCGACACCAACAGGGGTAGTTTTTAGAGGGACAGGGGAGGCACGGGAGCCCCTTGGGGGTAATGTACTGTGGGGGCCCGGCCGGTTCGGCCCCGCGCTGACCCCGCAAGGGGCGACGCACGGGGTCCGGCAGGCGGGCAACGACTCACATACGAGGTGGTCCCACAAGGTCCCACTCGCGCCGTATGACGGTGGGTAAGGGTGGCATCCCTGCCACCCTTCCCATGATTGTGGGGCAAATGCGCTATAGATTAGGGGGTTTATGGCAGTGAAAACTAGCCCGGGTGGGTTAGGATATTGTGTGTAGGGATCTAGCGAAGATGACATTAGGTAACGTTAAGGTTTAGTTAGTGACTGATACCTGTAGAGGGGACGCAGGTAGATTAGTATGGATGATAATGACGAGGGAGCGCAATAGTTTAAAGGGACGACTGGGAAGCGCAAGTTTCAGAGGGGAGTAGTTAGATGAGATGATGCTGTGTGAGAACTGGACAGGTGTGTGGAGCAGTGTATGAGTAGTGAGTGTTGTGGATCAGCGCGAATGCGCTTGGGGGAGAGAAGGGTGCAGGCGGCACCAAGTATGAGAGCACAGGTGTGCAAGTACAGGTGTGTGGAATACATGGAGTATTGGAATGAGTGGTGTGGAGAGAGTTGGAGTAAGTGGTACGGAGTGGTGTGCATGGTGCGAAGGTGTGGATGGGGGAAGAGTGGACCCCTTTCACGAGTACCCGGGGCGGGTAGTGTAAGTGTTAGGTAGAGGGTATAGGTAAATTGTGGTTGGATATTGGCATTTGTGGTGCAGTTGCAGAATGGTATTGTGGATGGGTGCATTAGTGTTGTGGAAATGGCTGGGCGTGTGGCCTGTTAGTGTGTGTAGTTGGTTTGGGCACTCCACCACTGTGAGGATGTCGGCCAGGTGAGGCCGCAGGTGGGCTCTGGGAGCCGGTAGTAGTTGTTGTGGATGGGGCCCGAGGATCCGGAGGACGGACCCGGGTAGCCCGTGCCAGAGAGGGCACTGAGGGGGTGAGAGTGCGAGAGGGCCTTCCCCAGTTAGTTAGGTTAGGGTGAGGAGCAGGTAAGCTCGGGTGGCAACTACAGTGGTGGAGGTGTGCAGGTGGGTAGACCTGCTGGGAGAGCTACACGTCACAGCCCAGAAATTGTGCGAGGGCACCGGGAGATGAATCGGGGGAGTGAGACCCCAAATTGAGAGGCACCACAGTTTGGTCAATGGGAATTGGTTTTTAGAACCCATAGTGTAAGTTGGCCAATGGATTGGCAGGGAAAGACCCCGGGTAATGTAAAGTTGTTAAAGTCATTTAGGAAATAGTTAGGATTGATGAACCTGTCGCACCATACGCAGCCACTTACCTGAGGTGATGATGATGACTCCACACCTGTGTTCCTTTGTTCTGTGTTGCAGGAAGGGAGAATTGCTGTGTGGATTTGTGAGACACATCACGACGTGGATGAGACATTGGGGTGATTCCATCTCTCCCTCCTTAGGAGGGACTGATGATGAATTGGTGATGGCAAATTTTGATGTTGAGTTGGAAATGGCAAATTTGATTGGTTAGGAGGGAGAGAAGACGAATTTGGTTTATGGGAGGAACGGGGAAGACAGTAGGGACGTTTGTTGATGTGTAAAGTAGATGTTTATGGGTAGTGTTGTGTTGTGTGGATACAGTAAGGGGTAAGGGAGGGGCAATGTAGGTTACCTGGTGGGGGGGGGGGCGTACGGTAGGAACGTACCTGTCTCACCTGGTTCCCATGTGCCCCTAGTGTGCATTACCTAATATTGCGTGCACTTTTGCGCCCTTACCACCTTACTCACTTGTTTCTTTTGTCTCCCACCTCCGAGGATCTGGCTTTGGGGCAGAGAGAGAGGAGAGAGAGGTGCTGGCTCCGCAGTTGTGGGCCTGTACTTTCGCTGCTTGCTGCCTGGATCGATACACCATATGGACCGCAATTTTTGTGGCCGCCCACAATGGACCGCAGTTCTTTTGCGGGCAAGCACCACCCGTTGATGGACCTCTGGGTCAACGTGGCACCTATGCCATACAGGTGAACCACTTATAGTTGGCCCCCCTGACGGCCATAATTTAGAAATGGACGCGGTTGGCGCCTTTCTTTATTCCTAAAGAACCCAGAAGGCCAAGAGAAGGCAAGACCAGTGGCAGAACATCGGCCGGCTGCGACACCACCGGTGACTATGAACACTTTATTGGTGCACCGGATGGTGCTGACTGTGTGTATGGGGTGGTGCTTTTGGTGCTTGGATGGGGTGCTCTGCACATTATTAAAGGCCGTAAGGCCACAGGGCACTCGTGGGTTGGTGTATCGATGCTGGCATGCGTGCTCTCTCTCTATGCATAACATCTGCATGTGTTCCTCAAAGAACAGGTCCTGGATCGTAGTGTAAATATCAGTGTAGTCTTGTATAAATGATGCTCCCTACCGGCTGTATGTTTAGTTTGAGGATTCTTTCCGCGATTCGGTTATCCTGTGGGTGTGTTTCTGTGAGGAGAAGGGTGCAACGTCGCAGGGGGACATATTTACTCATTTGTGAACATCTGTAAAACTGTCGCACTCAGGGTTGAGTTAATAGTAGAGGGAACTACATCTGAGTGCCACACTAAAGTAAGTAAAAATTTATCGGGTCGGGCGCCCCGAGGTAGAGAAGGGTGCAATGTTGCGGATATGAGATTGGCATCCATCCATATCCGCATGTAAATATTCCCCTATTTCCTCCATACTTCCCAACTATCCCCAATCCCCCATTCCCTAGTCCCATTTCCTGTAAACAACACTCTGTAGACCCGACCTCCCCCTATTTCCCCCATTAAATGTCGCATCCAGGTCCACCGCATCTCACGTAGACAACTATAGGACATCTTGCTAGTTATTCTTAGTCTATGTCAGTTAAGGACTCGTTTCCATTAATTCTGACTCTTCGTTGCACCAGAATGTGATTGTATGGCACCGTTAGGAAGTTTAGGACCTCCCAATACCTCCCCGCAGCTCTTCCTCATGGTACAACAACAACAACAACAACAGCGGCGGCGGCGCGGGGAGTGTGCGTCCTCACTCCGGCTTGGTTGGTAGGGGGTGTTGAAAGGGCAACAAGCCTTTCCAACGAGCCGCCATCGAGCATGTGCTCGACGGGGTTACCACGTAGGGGCTCGCTGTCAGCTCCTCGTCAAGGGCGGAGCCCGGTAACCCCCCGCACCCAATAGAAGCGGCGGACCGATCCCATCTAATGGGCGGAGCCAACGAGCCGAGGGCGTGTCACTCCCCGCTGAGCATGCACAGGAAGAGGGAGGTGACGCCAGATGCGCGGAGAGCTGAAGGAGAAAGGACGCACCCTCCGAGCGCCGAGAGACCTCCCAAAGACTGAGCTGTATCCTGTCCCTGAGCCAAGGTGCACCTTGTGCTATCAACCGACCTGTCCTTCCCTGCCATCAATCCTTGTGTAAGTCAGTCTTGTTCCGTTTGTCTGTGGTCTGTCGGGGATAAGATAAGACTGTAACTAAGTGCCCATCTTTTCTGTGCTTTACCTCATACCTTGTAATCTACCCCTTTTCTCCACCACCAATTATATCCTCCTCCGGAGGTCTTGAGAACTGTACCCCTTGTGTCGTTTCATTTATCCCAGTCGTTGTGTCTTTTCCATCATTGATTTAGCATAGCGCGACCAGGTCAACGTCGGGTGGAATCGGGTGAGTTGGGGAAGAATCGGGAGAATTGTTAGGTCGCGGCAATACCACCGCTCGGTAAATAACATCAAATCCGCGATCCGTAACAATATATATATATATATATATATATATATATATATATATATATATATGCGGTTTTGAGAACCCACACTTGCTTGTAAATATGACATCATTAAAGGTTAAAGGTAGCACCCCATAGATAGGCCACAAGCAACACGTAGGTCACCATAGGACATCAGTTATTCCTTAGTATGTGTTCGATAAGGCCATTTTCCAATAGTTGCAATATGCGTTGCGTCAATCAAATAAGAGTGCCCTTTCGTTCATTTTGCAGCCTCCCTCCAAGCGACGCCATTAAGCGTGCTCCCCAGTCTGTGCCCCATGGCCACTCCCAATTTGGTACACTCCTTGGCCAGCAGCAGCAGCCTTCGCTGCCCGTGAGCTCGCTCAACGCCGCCATAAACCACGAGGTGAAGCCCGGGAAAAGGGGGCGGAGCGCCAGGGAGAAGGTGTGGCCACATCACCCAGCCGTCAGGACGGGGCCGGTAAGCGATAACAAGCCAACCAGGGATGGAGTGACCTCGCCTGACAGGGCGTGGTTGGGGCTCGCGGAGCGATCGCTGACTTGACTTTTAAAAGCCAGCGCACAAATCCCTCGTGGGGACTTCTGCAGCATCGCTAATTAAAAAGGACTCTCGTTGGAAGGTTGGCTCATTAAGCACTCTCGCTAAGGACTGTCGTGATTACCAAGGACTCGAGAGTATATGCGCTTGATCATGGTTGAACAGGACTGGCACCATTTGCAGCGTGATAAAGAACTGATCGTGGTTGAAAGGACTGTGCAAAGAGGGCTCGCTGGCATTGGTATTTCAAAGCAGGGCATTTGGGAGGGAGCGCTTGGCGCGAGTCGTGCGAATATTATGTACGCCAGTACACCAGCCTTCCCCCCGTCATTCTAATTGTCCGTTTGCACTACGTTACAATACGAGCTGCCTGCCGGGTTTTTCATCGCCTGGACCGGAGCCGGACTGGAGCCTGGACGCGCTGGTGACCTTCCACCGAACCATCTGCAATCCCCATGTGAGTGTCTGTATGTGAGATGGGCCCATTTGTCCAGGGAATAAGTTAAGCCTGTAGTTAAGACTGCCCTGTGTACTTTTCCTTCCTCTTTCTTTCTTGTATATTCCTTTCGTTTCCTCTTCTTCTCTGTACATAATTAATAAACCCATCTGTTCTTCTTATTTTCCTGGTTTCCTCTCAATCCAATCGCATCAGTCTTTTCTCTAATTGGGTAAGCGTGGCACGATCGCAACCGCTATAATCGGGTCTAGTCACTGGTTAACAGCTCGGATTGCGGATTGCTATCCGCTCGGCATTTTCCATCCATATCCGTGGTTCGAGCGGGAGTTATTCCCTTGCTTTACGGTCGGTGGTAGTAATTAGGTAATAGGACTAAAAATCGACGAACAACCCGATTTACCACCGACCGGAAGGAACGTTATAACTTCCAGGACTCGCGTCGGCCAGATAAAAGGACAAAGGGACTACCCCCCCCCCCCCCCTTGATAAGGGGAGCGCCGACGTCGGAGATCCGTAACAATATATATATATATATTAGGCTAATGCTGTCTGTCTGTCCCACCCTGAAACGCAGAAATGCTCCTCAGTGACGACGATAAATTATTAAGTAAAAAGTTGCTTCAAATTAATCTAAACCAATGGGAAAATTATAAAACTGTACAAAGAGCTCAATTCGTGCTTGTTTGTTCATATATGCCTCAAAAACGAAAAAACACTGCTGAACTAAATCCACCCAAACTGTGCATGTTGCCTAAGGGTAACCCAAGTATGATTTCTGTCTGGGTAACATATCTGGGGAAGGGGTTTAAAATGGGGTGAAGATCCCAATTATCTCTATGTTTGTAAATGTGTATCATATAGCGCCACCTGGTGGTTGTCAGTATTAAAATGATGGAGGAACAGCGCAGAATATTTGTGAAGTCCAACATGTTACCTTTTGATAAAATCCATCAGGAAAGCGACGAGCAAAAATATCTCGTATAATATGG
>NC_136263.1:18597482-18777482 GCF_964187855.1 Myxine glutinosa
TATCAAAAAAGAGCACACTGGTCTGTAAAGAATAATCAATGTTCATGCAGTTTTTCAAAAAGTAAACTCAAAGAAAGTATTCAATTTCTCCGAAACAAGTTTCTTTACATTTGGCAACAAGATACTCCAGCAGCCAGTGGGGATACCCATTGGTTCAGATCCCGAGATACTCCAGCAGCCAGTGGGGATACCCATGGGTTCAGATCCCAAAATACTCCAGCAGCCAGTGGGGATACCCATTGGTTCAGATCCCAAGATACTCCAGCAGCCAGTGGGGATACCCATGGGTTCAGATCCCAAGATACTCCAGCAGCCAGTGGGGATACCCATTGGTTCAGATCCCGAGATACTCCAGCAGCCAGTGGGGATACCCATGGGTTCAGATCCCAAAATACTCCAGCAGACAGTGGGGGTACCCATGGGTTCAGATCCCAAGATACTCCAGCAGACAGTGGGGGTACCCATGGGTTCAGATCCCAAGATACTCCAGCAGACAGTGGGGGTACCCATGGGTTCAGATCCCAAGATACTCCAGCAGACAGTGGGGGTACCCATGGGTTCAGATCCCAAGATACTGCAGCAGCCAGTGGGATACCCATGGGTTCAGATCCCAAGATACTCCAGCAGACAGTGGGATACCCATGGGTTCAGATCCCAAGATACTCCAGCAGACAGTGGGATACCCATGGGTTCAGATCCCAAGATACTCCAGCAGACAGTGGGCATACCCATGGGTTCAGATCCCAAGATACTCCAGCAGACATTGGGATACCCATGGGTTCAGATCCCAAGATACTCCAGCAGACAGTGGGCATACCCATGGGTTCAGATCCCAAGATACTCCAGCAGACAGTGGGCATACCCATGGGTTCAGATCCCAAGATACTCCAGCAGACAGTGGGCATACCCATGGGTTCAGATCCGGCCCCTTTCTTTGCAAATTTGTTTCTGCACATGTACGAGTTTGATTGGGTCCAGAACATGTGCAGGAATAAATTAACAACTGCACGAAGATGCGGAAACATCTTCAGGTTCATTGATGATTTGTTGGCAATTAATGATGGATTTATATTTGAGCAGCTTCATGATGACATATATCCAAAAGAACTTGAATTAAAAAAGGAAAACCAAACACTCCACTTCAGTTTCCTTTTTAGAATTACAAATTGAAATCCATAATAATAAATTTCACACCAAATTATTTGATAAACGAGATGCTTTTCCATTCCACATTGTCCGAATGCCTTTCTTAGACAGCAACATTCCCAAAAAGCTATTTTATGGTACGGTTAAAGGTGAAATAATTAGGACTGTGAGAGCAACCACACACAGCTCTGAACTGGTACATAGTTTTACAACAACTAGTCAGACGTACGCTGGCATAGGGAGCTATAGTTGTTTGATTAAAACAAGTTTTCTTTAATATCACAAAACGACACCAAATCGAATTAGTAAAATACAATACGAATAGTAAAAATATTATTCATGAGATATTTATGTAAATACAGTAAAAAAAAAAAAAAAAAAATTTTTTATGTATACACAAAGAATTAAGTTAAGCACCCCCCCCGTTTTTTTACAACCTCGCACATTACAAGTTTGTTGTCGTCAAAACAGTGTAATATACCCATGATATTGCTATATTTTCTGGAGAAGTGATATTATGGTCACATAAAAACATAACAATCATGCCGTTTTCAATATTTTATTCTGAATAATTTAAGGTGAAATTTTTTGGGAATTTTAGGCATATTTTCACCTCAATTTAAGTATGGAGCTATAGGTCCATCACGGACAGTGTGGATGACGTTTATGTTTTCTAACGTACAGTCATTGTTCTGAGAAGACCTCTAGCGATCTTTGCGTCAATAACGTGTGTAGGACCCACGTGATCGGATCACTGACTCAACCCTACGTCTCATAGACCCTGTAAGCCGTCGTATGCGTTGCTGTGGCAGGTTGTTCCATTCCCGATGTAATGCACGTTCCAATTCATCCAGATTGGCTATTGGAGGGACCATCTTCGCAATTTGTCGTCCCAACATGTCCCAAACGTGCTCGAGGGGGTTCAACCTGCCACAGCAACGCATACGACGGCTTACAGGGTCTATGAGACGTAGGGTTGAGTCAGTGATCCGATCACGTGGGTCCTACACACGTTATTGACGCAAAGATCGCTAGAGGTCTTCTCAGAACAATGACTGTATGTTAGAAAACATAAACGTCATCCACACTGTCCGTGATGGACCTATAGCTCCATACTTAAATTGAGGTGAAAATATGCCTAAAATTCCCAAAAAATTTCACCTTAAATTATTCAGAATAAAATATTGAAAACGGCATGATTGTTATGTTTTTATGTGACCATAATATCACTTCTCCAGAAAATATAGCAATATCATGGGTATATTACACTGTTTTGACGACAACAAACTTGTAATGTGCGAGGTTGTAAAAAAACGGGGGGGGGGGTGCTTAACTTAATTCTTTGTGTATAAATACAGTACAATATAATAATTAAATATACTACAAATCAATGTCGCTAGGATACGGCAGCATGCAAAAAACCGTTATAGGTGACAGTTTGAACATTCGAAAAACAGTTTAATCCAAAAGTAGGTGGTGTGGTCATGCTGGCTGGTAGATATGGTTTATTTAAGGTAAGATGTGCATGATTTAATGATATCATATTATGGAGTGTGTAAGGAAAGTTATAAATATATGATAATACATTAAATCCTAGAGCGAGTAAAGTTGGAATAAGTGATGTTGCATTGATGAGTTGACTGACTGCCTGGATGCAACTGAGGTTGTGGATCTACGGATGTACCATATATTGATGTGGATCCATGATAGAGGATGTGGATCCGCCGTTTGGAGAGGTCCTGGGCCGAAAGGATCAAAACCTCGAGGAAGAACGGTGCACAGCTGATGATCCGTGCAGTCGGGAAAGTTTCTGCAGTCATACTGCTCGTTGCTCTTGTCATACTGCTCAAGGTCATACTGCTCATCTACATGCCTGGATCATCGTTCACTATATGACCTCCACCAGTCCCTATGTCACCCAGGAATCACACGCATGTACCACTTCGTGAAATCTCGAAACCTACCTTATTCGGTGGAAGACGTTCGACGGATGACCGGCTTGTGCAGAACCTGTGCAGAATGCAAGCCCCGGTTCTATCAGCCAGAAAGGGCCCACCTCATAAAAGCCACCCAGCCATTCAAACGCCTTAACATAGATTTTAAGGGAACTTTGCCAAGCACTGACAAAAATCAGTACTTCCTCACTATCATCGATGAGTACTCGAGATTCCCCTTTGTGTTCCCATGTGCGAACATGACAAGTTATACAGTGATCGACTGCCTTTGCCAACTTTTCGCCCTCTTTGGAATGCCCACCTACATCCATTCGGACCGGGGACCGTCGTTCGTGCGCCGAGAGCTTGGTGAATTCCTGACAAGTAAAGGCATCTCCAGCAGCAGAATCACTAGCTACAACCCGCAGGGTAATGGCATAGCTAAACGTTACAAAGGAAGCAGTCTGGAAGGCTATCACCATGGCCTTGAGGTCATGCCAACTGCCGACCCAGTGTTGGCAAACTGTCTTGCCTGACGCCTTACACTCGATTCGTTCTCTCTTGTCCAGAGCTACTAACGCTACCCCACACGAACCGCAGAGGTTATCTCTGCCAGGAGACATGCTAATTGCCAGCAGATGACAAGAGCAAGGACTGCCGAAACAGCAGAGGTTATCTCTGCCAGGAGAGATGCTATTCGCCAGCGGATGACAAGGGCACGGACTGCAGAAACAGCAGCGGTTATCTCTACCAGGAGAAATGCTAATCGCCAGCAGATAACAAGGGTGTGGACTGCAGAAACAGCAGAGGTTATCTCTGTCAGGAGAGATGCTAATCTCCGGCAGATGACAATAGCAAGGACTGCAGAAACAGCACAGGTTGTCTCTGCCAGGAGACATGCTAATCGCCAGCAGATGACAAGGGCGCGGACTGCAGAAACAGCAGAGCTTATCTCTGCTAGGAGAGATGATAATCGCTAGCAGATGACAAGGGCGCGGACTGCAGAAACAGCGGAGCTTATCTCTGCCAGGACAGATGATAATCGCTAGCAGATGACAAGGGCGACAATGGCCAATTTGTTACTGTTCACCACGTTTTGACTTTGCCGCTCTTTTCAACAAACGGTTATCTAGGTGTGTGTGGATGTGCGTTCTGATTCACCGGCCACACCATCTCACCCACGGGGCTCTAAATTGGCATCAAGTGTGTACATTCCTCCAGGATGGTTTTGCACTTTGATCTTCTCCCACCCCAACACCTCAGTCCCCCCACATCCTCACCCAGTAATGATCTGCCTTTACTGCCCGCCTTTAATCAACACAACTATGGACCGGCTGCTTCGACCAGAACGCCTTGATGCGGATCCAAACTCAAGTTCGGCTTCTGACAAATGGACACACAGGTTTCAGACCTTCGGAAACCTCGTTGCTGTACTTCCTCCTGAAGGACTCGACAAACTTCTTCTCCTGACAAACTTTGTCACGCCAAGGATCTACAAAATCATCACGTTCTGTGTCACCTATGAAGACGCCGCTGAAACGCTGAAGGCTGTGTATATAAAGCTGAAGAATGAGATTTTCGCATGCCGCCTTCTTGCTGCGCATCAGCAACAAGTCGGCGAATCCCTGGATGAATACCTACAGGCTTTAAAGACACAGGGGAAAAGACTGTAACTGCCAAGCTATGACCGCAGCTCAACATCTAGAAGGACTTATTAGAGATTCATTCATCAGTGGACTGCAATCCCCATTGATCCGCCAATGCCTCCAAGAAAATAGGACCTTAGACCTAGCGACCATGTTCGACCAAGCATGAGCCCTAGATTCAGTGCAAAAGAGCTCCGAGCAATATGGGGCATCATCGGGATCATTGTATAGTGTCGCCGCTGCTGAACTGAAACAAGCTGTTCTGAATCCGTTCCACCCAACTATCGAGTCAACCAACTCTCCAACAGTATCAGCTGCTACCGGCAGCAAATGCTTCTTCTGTGGTTGCATGAAACACCCCCGTACAAGGTGCCCCGCATGCAAGGCTACATGCAACAAATGTGGGAAGAAGGGGCACTTTGCTAAAGTCTGCCGTTCGTCACCAGCCACCACTGCCACGGGCGCTATCTTAGCTTTATTCACCCACACCTCGTCAGGCGACATTAGCTAAAGTTTTACCAGTCGGGCAAAGTTGTCTCTATGGCCTCAGCATCGCTTTCAATGAAGACGCTTGGATTCTGTGTGGTCAATTTAACCCTGAAAGTACGAAGCTACCTAGACGTGCGACTCTCCATACTCCCCGAGCTCTGCGCAGACGTTATCCACAGGCAAGACTTCCAGAAACAGCATGACAGTGTAACACTGAAATTCGGCGGTAACCTGCAGCCTTTGGTTCTATGCGGACTGACCACACTATGCGTTGACCCCCCCCCCCCCGGAACTGTTTGCCAATTTGACGGTGGAATGTCGCCCTATTGCCGCCAGGACACGTCGGTACAGCTTTGACGACCGCAAATTCATCGAGAAAGAAACTCAGGGGCGACTACGCGAAGGAGTCATCAAACCGAGTAAGTCCTCATGGCGTGCCCAGGTCATGTTAACTAAAGACAAAAACCACAAGAAACGGCTCACGATTGACTATTCTGAGACCATCAACCGATTTACACTACTCGACGGGTACCCGCTACCACGTATCGATGACACAGTGAATAAGATCGCCCAGTATCGCGGCTTCAGCACCATCGACCTGCGTAGTGCTTAACATCAGGTACCCATAAGGAACCAAGAGATGCCCGATACGGCTTTCGAATCGAGCGGAAGTCTTTACCAGTTCGTGCGAGTCCCATTTTGCGTCACGAACAGTGTTATCTTGCTTCCAATGCATCATGGACTCCTTTATCAAGGAAGAGAAACTCGCTGGAACGTTCGCTTACCTAGACAATCTGACTATCTGTGGCATGACACAAACCGAGCATGACGTCAAACTGAAGCAGTTCCTCAAAGCAGCCGAAAGGAAGAACATCAGCTATAATGAGGATAAGTGTGTGTTTTCGACTACGAAACTCAGTATACTGGGCTATGTAGTAGAGGATGGTCAAATGCGGCCAGACGTTGAGCGTCTTCGGCCCCTGTGAGAGCTACCCGTGCCGCACAACATTAAGTCCCTCTGCCGGACCCTCAGACTTTTTGCCTACTACTCTCAGTGGATTCACAACTATTCAAACAAAATTTTCCCCATCAGTGACACACAAGCTTTCCCCATCTCGAAGGAGGCTGCAACCGCATTCCACCAACTCAAAAGGGATAATGAAGAGTCAGTGGTCAACGCAATCGACGAGTCAATACCCTTTGAAGTTGAGACCGACACATCTGAGTTTGCTATTGCCACAACGCTTAACCAGGTGGGCCAGCCTTCTGCTCCCGCACACTCCAAGGATCCAAAAAAACGTCATGCATCGGTCGAAAAGGAAGCTAAGGCTTTCATCGAAACTGTTCGCCACTGGAGACACTACCTGACGGGAAGGCACTTTACACTGAAGACCGACCAACGCTCTGTCAGCTACATGTTTGACAGAGGACAGAAAGGCAAGATAAAGAACGACAAGATCATGCATTGGCGCATGGAGTTATCTTGCTTCGATTATGACATTATCTACCGTCCGGGGAAAGAAAACTTACCTCCTGACGCATTCTCAAGGTCATACTGCTCATCTACATGCCTGGACCATCGTTCACTATATGACCTCCACCAATCCCTATGTCACACAGGAATCACACGCATGTACCACTTCGTGAAATCTCAAACCTACCTTATTCAGTTGAAGACGTTCGACGGATGACCGGCTTGTGCAGAACCTGTGAAGAGTGCAAACCCCGGGTCTATCGGCCAGAAAGGGCCCACCTCATCAAAGCCACCCAGCCATTCGAATGCCTTAACATAGATTTTAAGGGACCTTTGCAAAGCACTGACAAAAACCAGTACTTCCTCACTATCATCGATGAGTACTCGAGATTCCCCTTTGTGTTGCCATGTGCGAACATGACAAGTTATACGGTGATCGACTGCCTTTGCCAACTTTTCGCCCTCTTTGGAATGCCCGTCTACATCCATTCGGACCAGGGACCATCGTTCATGAGCTTGGTGAATTCCTGACAAGTAAAGGCATCTCTGGCAGCAGACCCACTAGCTACCACCTGCAGAGTAACGGCCGAGCTGGACGTTACAACATAAACAGTCTGGAAGGCTATCACCATGGCCCTGAGGTCATGCCAACTGCTGACCCAGTGTTGGCAAACTGTCTTGCCTGACGCCTTACACTCGATCCATTCTCTCTTGTTCACAGCTACTAACGCTACCCCACAAGAAAAACTGCTACGTTTTGCTCACCACTCCGTGACCGTTAGGTTGGTACCGACTTGGCTATCCATGCCTGGACCTGTCCTGCTCAAAAGACATGTGCGCCAGAGTAAGACTGAACCACAGGTTGACCAAGTGGAACTCCTGCAAGCAAATCCGCAGTGTGCCCAGGTCTGCTATCCAGGTGGCAAGGAAACCACTGTATCCATCGACATTTGGCCCTGATTGGAGACACAAAGGGAAGGGAGCAACAGAACGAGGCACCGTGCGACTTGGAGAATGGAGTTGGCAGTGATTCGACTGCATCTGACAATCCTAGCTCCGCATCCACCAAAGTCTCTGGAGATGCGACTGAACAACAGCTGCTACGACGATCACAACGTGCCCGGCGGATCCCCGACCGTCTGGGCCTCTGAGAAGTGTTTTTCTAAGCAAGGGGAGAATGACATAATTCCAGTTTTCTTGATGCCCCACTTCCCATGTAACTCACTTCCCGTGTACCTCCCTTCCCGTGTACCTTACTTCCTGTGTCCTGGGATCATTACTGTATAAAATCAGGTCAGCCAATGGCATGCGGGCTGCCTACGGTCCGCTCCCTCTTAACCCTCTGGAGTCTACAAGCCAATTCTATCGGCTTCACGCATGCGCCGAAATGTCTACAAGCCGAATTTATCGGCTCTAACCGCATTCAAATTTGAGATTAGAGACATTAGATTAGAGACATTAGAGACATTAGAGACAAGATTAGAGACAAGCCGAAGGAATCGGCTTGTAGACTCCAGAGGGTTAAGGACTTCAAGCCCTGCTTAGGCCTCTTCTTGTGCACCTGGCCACCATTGTGTTGATTAAAGCCTAACCAAAGGCCTACTTGTCTTTTCTGCTCTGCTCTGCGACAACACTTCCCATCCTCACCCCTAAACTCAGGTTCACCTGACCGACCAGGTATTTCCCCATTCCACTTTCTACGCCGACGTCCCCTCCCCTGCCCTCACCAACCCTCTCAACATTTGCCCGATATATATATACAGTGGAACCTTGACTTACGAGTGCCCCAACTTACGAGTTTTTCGAGATACGAGCCGTCGCTCCGGCAGTTTATTGCTTTGAGATGCGAGCCGAGATCCGAGTTACGAGCTTTCGCCACCCGGTCACGTGGTTATCTTGCCGTTCAAGTACGTATCTCTGTCGTATAGCGCTGCATTTTTTTTTTCGCATTTTGGTTATTTCGAGTTCACGCCGCCAGGTGGGTTGTTCTGGTCACGTGGTTATCTTGCCGTGCACGTACAGTACGTATCTCTGTCGTATAGCGCTGCGTTTTTGTTTTCGCATTTTGGTTATTTCGAGTTTACGCCGCCAGGTAGGTTCTGGTCACGTGGTTATCTTGCCGTTCAAGTACAGTACGTATCTCTGTCGTATAGCGATGCATTTTAGTTTTCGCATTTTGGTTATTTCGGAAAATTTCATGTTCATGTCGAACATTTCATGTTCATGTTCATGTTTTCATGTTCATGCCATGCCAGGCCACAACTTGTTCAGAGTGCCGGCGATAGCTCGCCTTCTCTTTGTGGAAAACACGGTGAGATCCTTAACATCCAACAACTAATGGGACGCAAACGGGGCGCCCAGTTTAGCGGTACACACATTGATGAATCACCCTGCCTGTGAAACACCGACATGACAGGTTATAGCTGGGTCGGGATTCAAACCCAGGCTGGACAGTTTAGACTTTAGAGTCAAGTGTGCGTACCTCCAGTCCAGGCCATCCTGCCAACTTGTATGCTGCATACAGGTGAAATATAAAGCGCGAGATATTTTTATATATACTGTATATTTTTTAAAAAATTGGTGTGGTTTTTGGCGGGCTGGAACGGATTAATAGCATTTCAATGCATTTCAATGGGGAAATTTGATTTGAGATACGAGCAATTTGAGTTACGAGCTCGGTCACGGAACGAATTAAACTCGTAAGTCAAGGTTCCACTGTATATGTATATATACATATATATTGTTACGGCCCGCAGATAAGGATGTTGGTTTGCCGAGCGGATGGCACCGCGGCCTAACAGTTACCCTGACTAACCCGATTCCCGAACGTTGGCCGGATCGCGCCGCAGATATTCAATATGGAAAAGACAAAAGCGACATGGATGTGAAGAAGAAGAAGAAGAAGAAGACGAACAAAAAGGTTGGAAATACTACTAAATTTATTCCTACTATATACAGGCTCAAAAAAACCAAGGAGAAGGAAAGATAAGAAAATAATTTACAGAAGATTTTAGACACAGTGCAACCTAGCTTATACAAACTTAATTAACCCAAGGACAGAACAAACAAAACAAACTCACGTACACAAGAAGGATGGAAAGGCAGGAGGTGGATGGCTGGAGGGAGAGGAAGGTCCAAGGGGGTCCTGCAGCACGATCGGCGCATTTAGCAGCCGCCGTTCCTTCGCGGCCCTGCTCAAAACCGCCGTCTAGGCCCCAAGCGGCTGTTGTTGCTGCTGTGGCCGCCGCTGCTGCTGCTGTTGTCTGTTGCTGCGGCGGTGGACGTTGCGCGCTTTTCCAGGACTACAACAAGCTTCTTGCTGTTAACTACTGCTCAGTCCAACCTTGGCGAGCAAGGCGACGAATAGCAGGCTTTGTGCTTTCCGGGATGTCCTCTCCTTGGATGTTCTCTATGTTCTCTTTCTTGGTCCAACCACTCTTTCTCTCTCTTGGTCCAATCACTCCTCACCACCGACCACTCAACGCAACCACCTTGCTTCTTGCGCGCGCGCCTTTATAATGCCTCCGGCGATCAAGCCGCCGGCCTTCAGGACACGCCCATCGGTGTGCTCACCTCGGCCCTCGTTGGTCGCGCGACCCTCTGGCTCTGCCCTTGATGACGACGGGCGGGCACGCCCGTCTTCCCTGACCCGAGCACATGTTCAATGGTGGTTTTCGAGGGGATGTAATTGGCAATCGAGGCTTGGCAATGACGAAATGGGAAATGGAGATTTTGGGAATGGGAATGGGGAATGAAGGGAATCTATCTATTTCACTTGGTGCAATGGAGTGTCATCTTAATGGGAGACAAGGCCTTACCCTAATACACATAATAAAGATATAACTATCGAACAGGGGTATTCTATGATTGGCTGACGTGTATGCTTTATGGACTAATTATGGGACGCCCTTTGACCTTTACACTACGGAGGTATTTACAAGGAATCATTACATTTTACAGAGGGTGATATTTACAACCATTTACTATACAATACAACACAATCAAAAAAACTCAATCCTCATATCCGCAACACTGCACCCTCCTCCTCTTAGGCACGTCCCGGGCCTATAACTTTAATTTAGTGTGACACGTAGGTGTAGTTCCCTCTACATTTAACCTGACCCTGAGTGCGACAGTTTTAAAACATAAATAAATATGTCCCACTGCTCCATTGCACCCTACCTAACAGACTCACGCCCACAGCTAACCGAATTGCGGAATGGTCTTCAAACTATACATTGACGGTGGGGAGCATTATTTACACTGACGTTACTTTTATTTACAAAACGCAACCCAGGACCTGTGATTGTTCTTTCTGGGGCGGAGACAGTCTGCTCTGCATCAATGCACCATGAAAGCACCCAAAAACGCACCAATACACCCTCAGGCACCAATCGGTGCAGTCACCACAGTTCATCAATAAAAATAAAAACAACAACCCCTAACCCTGCAGGTGGTCTCTTGCTCTTCGGCTCCCTCTGCTGACTATTATTATTTTCCTGGTGTTGTCATCTTCCTTTGCTGGCGGCCTATTTGCACTATTAAAATGCACCCAACGTGTCCATTTTTATTTATTTTATTTATGGCCCACAGGGCCGACTAGTGTGGTTCACCTGTGGGGCATCGGTGCCCTGTGATCAAGGTCCGCCAGCAAGATTTCGGGCCTTCATGGCCGGTTCCAGCAGAGGAGCCATGCCCCAACCTATGGGGTCCATAAGTGGTGCTCGGCCACAGACATGTGGTCCATAATGTGGTGCTTCGATGCAGACAGCTGGTTCTGGGAGTTCCGGGCGCACAATGGCGGACTCACGCACGCTCCCCTCGGCGCCCAGTGGCGCACAGGTCCTCATGTGGGAGACAAAAGGGGGGACAGACAGATGAGCGAGGGGTAAGGTCACAAGGGTACACATCAATAAGGCAATGCAAGGCGAAGTGCGTACGGAGAGCGAAGTGAGAAAAGCTCGTCCCTACCATACGTCACCCCCCCTGTTTACCCACACTACCCTTGCCCTTACCCCATATGTACAACAACCTACACCTTTACAAATTCGTCACTACTGTCACGTCTTCCCCATATTTCCCCTATTCCAAATTCGTCACCACAATCCCTCTCGCCAAAATTTGCCATCACCAATTCATCATCAATCCTCATAAGGAGGGAGAGATGGAACAACAAGCACAATGTCACACGCACGTCATGATGCGTCTCACATTCCAAACATTTGCACAATAAAAATAATAAAACATGGCATGGTGTGGAGTTACGTCACCTCAGGTGAGTGGATGCAGATGGTGCGAGGAGATCTTCATCCTAACTACTTTCTAAATGACTTTAATACACTTTACACTACCCGGGGTCTTTTCCTGCCAATCCATTGGCCAACTTACACTATGGGTTCTACAAACCAATTCCCATTGAACAAACTGTGGTGCTTCTCAATTTGGGGTCTCACTCCCCCGATTCAACTCCCTGTGCCCTAGCACAATTTCAGGACTGGGGCGTGTAGCTCTCCCAGCAGGTCTACCCACCTGCACACCTCCACCACTGCAGTTGCCACCCGAGCTTACCTAGCTCCTCACCCTAACCTATCTAATTGGGGAAGGCCCCTCCTGGCTCTGTCACCCCTCGGTGCCCTCTGGCACTGGGCTACCCGGGTCTGTCCTCCGGATCCCCGGGCCCCATCCACAACAACTCTACCGGCTCCCAGAGCCCACCTGCGGCCTCACCTGGCTGACATCCTCACAGTGGTGGAGTGCCCAAACCAACTACACACACTAACAGGCTACACGCCCAGCCATTTCCACAACACTAATGCACCCATCCATATACCATTCTTTCACCCGCACCACAGATGCCAATATCCAACCACAATTTACCTATACCCTCTACCTAACACTTACACTACCCTCCCCGGGTATTCGTGATGGGGGTCCATCCTTCCCCCATTCACACCTTCGCACCATCCACTCCACTCCATAGTTTCCACCATACTCACTCCACGACCATCCATTCCAATACTCCAGATATTCCACACTACCATTTATTCCACACAACCATTCTCCATACACCTGTCGTTGCACACCTGTGCAATCACACCTGGTGCCACCTGCACCCTCCTTCCTCCCTGGACCATTTGGTCAACACAATACACATCACGTTCACTCACTCATACACTGCTCCATACACCTGTTCAGTTGCACACCTGTGCAATCACACCTTTTCACAATACACTTCTAAATACACCTCCAACACTCACACGGCATCATCCAAACTACCTGTTGCCCTGCTAACTTAGTGCTCCCCGTCTTCCCTTTAAACTAAGCACATACCACGTCATTATCATCCACTCTACTCTACCTGCGTCCCCACTACCGGTATCATTGTCACTACCTAATCTTAACGTTACCTAAGGTCATCTTCTAGGTCCCTATCATTTTATCCTAACCCTCCCGGGCTAGTTTTCACTGCCAAACCCCATAAATCTAGTGCTCCTTTGCCCCCGCTGTGAGGGATGACAGAGTTGCCATCCCACCACATCGGGCATTTCCCACTACCAATTTGGCTCGTCCAAATCCAACAAATCAAAAATTTGCCAATCCTCTGCCAATTCCATTCACTTTTCTAAATTTCGTATCAAAAACACTATCAGTATTATCATCATCACAGTCCGCTATATCCTAGCCTCGGTGCGTCATGACATCATTAAACTCGGCTTCGTAAAGCCGAGCAATGAATTCGGGTGGTTTGGCTGCCTGTAGTTGGATCCGTCCGGCATTCACGACTCTGAGGAGGAGGCATGCTCGGGCCGAGGTTCCACGCATCATCGCGGCTCGGTACCTCGCGGTCCCGGGCCCGATGGCTGAGGCTCGCCCGGTCGGAACCCCATCCCCGCGAGGGGGCACCGTGCCGCTTCCTCCCCTTCGCCCTTGAACCGGACCGGTTGCCTCGCCCGACAAGGCCCGGACTCGACCGTGCGGGGCGGGGCCAAGCCCGAATCGGCAACGACGCTTCGAAGAGAAGCGACGCAGCTTCGAACCGCGCCGGGCCTGGCATCCAACAAAGCACACCGCACCCCGAGTGCTCGCATCGGCTATCCGTCGCTCTAACCGCTAACCCGGTTACCGTCGATGCTTCACCTGCATGCTCACACGCATACGCTACCCCTTTCACCCTCACCGAGCTCGGTGCTACAACGCCGTCCGTACATTCCACCAACGCTCTCCCCGTTACACACCACACCTCTCGCGCACACTCGCCGTTCGCACACTCCCTTAACACACCTCGCGCACCGTCTTGCGCACTCTCCCTCGGTACGTACTCCGTACCACTCACCACCATGGGCGTGCACCCTTGCATCCACCCACTAACACGCTCACATGGGCTCTCCCACACCCGCACCATGACCAACTCAGGTGTGCTTCCTCGCACACCCTCAACCATTCCAAGCGTGCATTCTCGCACCCGCTCCACCACCAACTCACTCTCTGGGTCACTCTCACCCTCTCACGTACACTCCGTATCGCTCTCACTCCCTGTGTCACACCCCGTACACCCCGACGTGCATTCTCGCTCGCACTCGGTATCACACTCGCGCTTCGTAACATGCTCACCCCTTGACGCACACCTTTTTTTCCACACGCGTGCCATTTCCACTCACACGGGACCCTTCACCAACGCCCGGGTGCCATATTGACCCCAATCGCGCGACAATTCTCTTGTCGTCAAACATCCTCTTACAAAATCTCCCGGCACCACATGCAGCCCATCTCACCTTCGGGGTTCTTCTTCCTCCCTGCACCAAAACCTGCAAATCTTTATAAGGATTAGCAAGTACGGCATCAGGATGTGCATTTAGACTTTGAGCAATTTCCATTCCTTCCTCCGATTGTTGCTCTTTTAAGTCCCCGGTCTCTCCAATTTCAACTATACCCATAATTTCTTTGTTCACCTCGAGGACCGCTGGCTTGAATAAAATCCCCTCTACCTCAGCGGTCGCCGGCTGCCCCAAACCCCGTGTTACGATTTCTACCCCCATCATTGTACCCGCGCTTTCCTCCGCTTCGCTCAACCAGCGCTTCTCGACCCGCGTTACCTCCTCGTGCACCCCTGGGACCTGCTCGCCCAACCCGCGGTCTCTGTCCCTCTGCTCCATTTCCTCCTTATCGGCCCTCATTCCGTTCGTTATTGCTTCAATTTGGTTTCCCAATCGCTCACTGTTAGCCCTCCTTTCGTCCCTTATTGCCCCCATTTGGCCCTCTAATCGTTCACTATCAGCCCTCATTCTGTTTTCCATTTGTTCCATACTGTCGTTTTCTTTCTGCATTTCCACCATGAATTGGGCCATGAAGGCTTGCATTTAGACCATGCCCATTGGTTCCGCGGCAGTGGCCCCCTCAACCACGTGCGCGAGAGCGCCATTTTGTGCGCCTGATACCTCCTCAACCACCTCCTCATTGCCCTCCTCCACATACATTTCCCCTAGGTCCTGGGTCGATTCTACCCCATTTATCTCTCCCACCGACATCCCGTCGTCTTGACCAGCCATGGCGCGATTTCAAAATTCGGGTTTTGTAATACAAAACAAATTTCAGTATCTCGTAATTTTGAGCGCGTTAAGCGCGCTTCGGGTCCGTTCCCGCTCCCGACACCAATTGTTACGGTCCGCGGATAAGGATGTTGTTTGCCGAGCGGAGGCACCGCGGCCGAACAGTTTTCCCTGACTAAACCCGATTCCCGAACGTTGGCCGGATCGCGCCACAGATATTCAATTTGGAAACCTCTAAAGCGACCGAATGTAAAGAGGAAGAAGAAGACGTACAGAAGAGTAACGGGATTTATTATTTACACACACAAGCAAAAGGAGCAGTCAAAGTTATATACAGGGAACATGGAAAAAGCAGGTGACACAGTGAAAATACTAGCTTATACAAACTTAATTAAATACCCAGGACAGAACAAACAGAACAAACTCACGTACACAAGAAGGATGGAATGGCAGGAATGAATGCTGGAAGGAGGATTGGGAAGGTTCAGCTGGGGCAGATGGTTCGGGCTTGATCCCGCACGGGACGTCGGCTGGACCTCGACGGCCACCGATGCCACCGCTATCTGGTTCCCATGGGGTATGGGTTGAAGCTGCCTGGTGGAGTCAACGCTGCTTGTGGAGTCAAAGCTGCTTCTCTGGCTCACCTCAGGACGCGTCTGCCGTCTCTGGCGCAACTGCTTGTAATTGACCTTGAACCTTCTCTCTCTCTCGCAGGATCTTGCGCACGCGCTTTTATAACGCCTCCGGCGATCAAGCCGCCGGCCTTCAGGACACGCCCAACGGGGTGCTCACCTCGGCCCTGGTTGGTCGCGCGACCCTCTGGCTCCACCCTTGATGACGACGGGCGGGCACACCTTTCTTCCCCGACCCGAGCACATGTTCAATGGTGGTTTTGGAGGGGATGTAATATTGGCAATCGAGGCTTGGCCATGACGAAAGGGGAAATGGAGGTTTTGGGAATGGGAATGAAGAATGAAGGGAATCTATCTTATTTCACTTGGTGCAATGGAGTGTCATTTTAATGGAAGACAAAGCCTTAGCCTAATACACATAATAAGGAAATAAACTACTGAACAGGGGTAATATAGTGTCCTTCAATGTATGCTTTATGGAATTAACTACCGGAACGCCCTTTGACCTTTATACACACTGGAGCAAGGAGGGCTCAGACTAAACCAATAATTCACAACCATTTACTATACAATACAACACAATCAAAAAAACTCAATCCTCATATCCGCAACAATATGTAATGATCGATGTGGGAATGCGGAGGTGGTATGGGTGGACAGAGAGTTGGGGTTTGGAGGGGGGATAGTAAATATGGGACAGAATGGGGAGGGGGAGGTTGAGGAGTTGGGGTTTGGAGGTGGGATAGTAAAGATGGGGCAGATTGGGGAGGGGTAGGTTGAGGAGTGGTGGTTTGGAGGGGGGATAGTAAAGATGGGGCAGAGTGGGGAGGAGTAGGTTGAGGAGTTGTGGTTTGGAGGGGGGATAGTAAAGATGGGATAGAGTGGGGAGGGGGTGGTTGAGGAGTTGTGGGTTTGGAGGGGGGATAGTAAAGATGGGACAGAGTGGGGAGGGCTAGGTTGAGGAGTTGTGGTTTAGAGGGGGGATAGTAAAGATGGGACAGAGTGGGGAGGGGTAGGTTGAGGTGAGGAGTTGTGGTTTGGAGGGGGGATAGTAAAGATGGGACAGAGTGGGGAGGGGGAGGTTGAGGAGTTGGGGTTTGGAGGGAGGATCATAAAGATGGGATAGAGTGGGGAGGGGAAGGTTAAGGAGTTGGGGTTTGGAGGGAGGATCATAAAGATGGGATAGAGTGGGGAGGGGGAGGTTGAGGAGTTGGCGTTTGGAGGGAGGATCATAAAAATGGGACAGTGTGGGGAGGTTTAGGAGTAGGGGTTTGGAGGGAGGATCATAAATACGGGATAGAGTGGGGAGGGGGAGGTTGAGGAGTTGTGGTTTTGCGGGAGAATTAATAACTTGGGGATTGAGATAGGGTTGGGGGGGTTGAGGACGTGAAGCCATATTTTACATTGCGCAACAGTTCCACAAATCACTGCGAATAGTTTTTATCATGATGAACTTTGCATCACAAGAAGAACACATTGATATGATCTTTGGGTTTGAGCCCCGTTGGTCAACACAAGAAGTTTTTTTTTTTTTTTTTTTTTTTTAATGAAATTGTCATTTCCTCGAAAACGCAATCATGACGTCATGATACGTCACGAGACGTCACGAGACATTTTGTTCCTCCCAAGCCGTTACTACTCTGCCTCATGCATTACCCTTACCTGCGACCTGTTTCATCAAATACAATATGGAGCCACCAGGTGGCGATCTCATAACGTCCCATCTAGAGTCTCTATAAAGGGACTCTAGTCCCATCAAGAATCGAGGAATCAAGATCCAGGCCATTTGGACAATCATGGCGAGGCTCTATCCAGAGCACCTGCACAGGTAGTGATACTTTTTTCGAGATACCGGTGGATCTGGGATTTGACTCCATCGGGGGACAATGAAACGACCACACAGGTAGACATGTTACCTATTTGAATCCTCCCGTCCCTGATATTTTGATGATTTGGATTTTCAAATTATTATTTGGTACTTTTAAGTTGGTGGTTAGAGGTTGGTGGTTGTTGGTTGGTGGTTGGTGGTTGGAGGTTGGTGGTTGAAGATTGGTGGATGAAGGTTGGTGGTTATATGTTGTTGGTTGGTGTTTGGTGGTTGGAGGTTGGTGGATGAAGGTTGGTGGTTAGAGGTTGGTGGTTGTTGGTTGGTGGTTGGTGGATGAAAGTTGGTGGTTAGAGGTTGGTGGTTGTTGGTTGGTGGTTGGTGGTTGGAGGTTGGTGGTTGGAGATTGGTGGATGAAGGTTGGAGGTTATATGTTGTTGGTTGGAGGTTGGTGGATGAAGGTTGGTGGTTAGAGGTTGGTGATTAGAGGTTGGAGGTTGACGGTTGGTGGATGGAAGTTAGAAGCTGGAGGCTGGATGTTGGTGGATGGTGGTTGAAGGTTGGTGGTTAGAGGTTGGTGGTTGTTGGTTAGTGATTGGTGGTTGGAGGTTGGTGGATGAAGGTTGGTGCTTAGAGGTTGGTGGTTGGTGGTTGGAGGTTGGTGGTTGTTGGATGGAGGTTGGTGGTTGGATGATGAAGGTTGGTGGATGGAGGTTGGTGGTTGGAGGTTGGTGGTTGGTGGATGAAGGTTGGTGGTTAGAGGTTGGTGGTTGGTGGTTGGAGATTGGTGGTTGGAGGTTGGTGGTTGGAGGTTGGTGGTTGGAGGTTGGAGATTGGTGGTTAGTGGTTGCAGGTTGGTAGTTGGAGTTGGAGGTTGGTGGTTGGAAGTTTGTGGTTGGAGATTGGTGGATGAAGGTTGGTGGTTATATGTTGTTGGTTGTTGGTTGGTGGTTGGAGGTTGGTGGATGAAGGTTGGTGGTTAGAGGTTGGTGGTTGTTGGTTGGTGGTTGGTGGATGGTGGATGAAAGTTGGTGGTTAGAGGTTGGTGGTTGTTGGTTGGTGGTTGGAGGTTGGAGATTGGTGGTTGGAGATTGGTGGTTGCGGGTTGGTTGTTGGAGGTTGTTGGAGGTTGGAGGTTGGAGATTGGTGGTTGGAGGTTGGTGGTTGGAGATTGGTTGTTAGTGATTGCAGGTTGGTGATTGGTGGTGAGTGGGATGGAGGTAGGGGAGGGATATTCGGCCCGCTATGTACATTATTACATGATGATGGTGCATACAAGGGGGATGTCAAATAAATTTAAGTACATAATAAATAAATGACGCTATATACGAGTTTGATAGGTTAACTTTGTTGGAATTCGCATTTTGTGTTGTATTTACTTTAATTTTTATGATGCAGCTCGTCGTGTTCGCTTTCCTTTTGGAGCCTGACAGCCTGTCCATCCAATCCTCCCATTCTCCTCCATTGTGGCTTGAACGCATGGGTAGAATCAGGGCCTGGAGCGCCATTTAAGCTCACATTGTGACAGTTCACATCCACTTTGTACAAATTTTATGAATAATTAAGCACACGTCATCACACGCCCCGCCGTGAACCCATCAAACAGCTCGGAGAGTTGAAGAGTTCTCGGCAGGAGGTCGAAGAGTCCCATTTTGGAGCGACATTCCCAGGAGGAGCCCCTCCCTCGGTGTGGTTGCTATTTTTACCCAAGGAGCTCCCATGAAGCTCCACTCTCCAGGGCGCTTGTCTCAATGGAAAATAGAAACCTGAACACATTAATGAATCGGTGATTCTCATGGAGGAAACCACGTCTGATCTTGTGGCTTTGAAACCAGAAATCATTGTGTTTGAGATTCGAACCACATCATGTGAATGTTAGAGATTCGAACCACATCCCATAAATATGTTAGAGATTCACATCACATTAATATGTTAGAGATTCGAACCACATCACATTAACATGTTAGAGATTCGATCCACATCACATTAACATGTTAGAGATTCGAACCACATCCCATAAATATGTTAGAGATTCGAACCACATCACATGAATATGTTAGAGATTCGAACCACATCACATGAATATGTTAGAGATTCGAACCACATCACATTAACATGTTAGAGATTCGAACCACATCCCATAAATATGTTAGAGATTCGAACCACATCACATTAACATGTTAGAGATTCGATCCACATCACATTAATATGTTAGAGATTCGAACCACATCCCATAAATATGTTAGAGATTCGAACCACATCACATGAATATGTTAGAGATTCGAACCACATCACATGAATATGTTAGAGATTCGAACCACATCACATTAATATGTTAGAGATTCGAACCACATCACATGAATATGTTAGAGATTCGAACCACATCACATGAATATGTTAGAGATTCGAACCACATCACATGAATATGTTAGAGATTCGAACCACATCACATGAATATGTTAGAGATTCGAACCACATCCCATAAATATGTTAGAGATTCGAACCACATCCCATAAATATGTTAGAGATTCGAACCACAACTCATTAATATGTTAGAGATTCGAACCACATCACATGAATATGTTAGAGATTCGAACCACATCACATGAATATGTTAGAGATTCGAACCACATCCCATAAATATGTTAGAGATTCGAACCACATCACATGAATATGTTAGAGATTCGAACCACAACCCATAAATATGTTAGAGATTCGAACCACATCACATGAATATGTTAGAGATTCGAACCACAACTCATTAATATGTTAGAGATTCGAACCACATCACATGAATATGTTAGAGATTCGAACCACATCACATGAATATGTTAGAGATTCGAACCACATCACATGAATATGTTAGAGATTCGAACCACATCCCATGAATATGTTAGAGATTCGAACCACATCACATGAATATGTTAGAGATTCGAACCACATCACATGAATATGTTAGAGATTCGAACCACATCACATGAATATGTTAGAGATTCGAACCACATCCCATAAATATGTTAGAGATTCGAACCACATCACATTAATATGTTAGAGATTCGAACCACATCCCATAAATATGTTAGAGATTCGAACCACATCCCATTAATATGTTAGAGATTCGAACCACATCACATGAATATGTTAGAGATTCGAACCACATCACATGAATATGTTAGAGATTCGAACCACATCCCATAAATATGTTACAGATTAGATCCACATCACATTAATATGTTAGAGATTCGAACCACATCACATTAATATGTTAGAGATTCGAACCACATCACATGAATATGTTAGAGATTCGAACCACATCACATGAATATGTTAGAGATTCGAACCACATCACATGAATATGTTAGAGATTCGAACCACATCATGTGAATGTTAGAGATTCGATCCACATCACATTAATATGTTAGAGATTCGATCCACATCATATCAATGTTAGAGATTCGAACCACATCACATGAATATGTTCGAGATTCGAACCACATCACATTAATATGTTAGAGATTCGAACCACATCATGTGAATGTTAGAGATTCGATCCACATCATATCAATGTTAGAGATTCGATCCACATCACATTAACATGTTAGAGATTCGAACCACATCACATTAATATGTTAGAGATTCGAACCACAACTCATTAATATGTTAGAGATTCGAACCATATCACATTAACATGTTAGAGATTCGATCCACATCACATTAACATGTTAGAGATTCGATCCACATCACATTAACATGTTAGACATTCAAACCACAACTCATTAATATGTTATACATTCGAACCACATCACATTAACATGTTCGACATTCCAACCACATCACATTAACATGTTCGACATTCCAACCACATCACATTAACATGTTCGACATTCCAACCACATCCCATTAACATGTTCGACATTCCAACCACATCACATCAATGTTAGACATTCGAACCACAACTCATTAATATGTTAGAGATTCGAACCACATCACATTAATATGTTAGACATTCGAACCACATCACATTAACATGTTCGACATTCCAACCACATCACATCAATGTTAGACATTCGAACCACAACTCATTAATATGTTAGAGATTCGAACCACATCACATTAACATGTTCGACATTCCAACCACATCACATTAACATGTTCGACATTCGAACCACATCCCATTAACATGTTAGACATTCGAACCACATCACATTAACATGTTAGACATTCCAACCACATCACATTAACATGTTGGACATTCGAACCACATCCCATTAGCATGTTTGACATTCGAACCACATCCTATTAACATGTTAGACATTCGAACCACATCCCATTAACATGTTAGACATTCGAACCACATCACATTAACATGTTAGACATTCGAACCACATCACATCAATTTGGTCGAGATAAGTTGCTGTGTCTCACCGAGGGACGTCACAGAACGTCAATCTGTGCCTTGGACCGATTCAATCATGAACACAGAGCAATGACTCACCATCCCCTCCACTTACCCCCACCCAACTCCCCTTATTCTCCATCCACCACAACCACCACCTCCCTACGTTCCAACTCTCCTTCTGCCCAGAAAATCAAAGTTAGGAACGTGTCTGTTGTTCAAAAATCGATGTCCTCCTCCTTCGTGTGCACTATATGTGTAATCAACGCTCACCTGTGAGATCTCCATCGGACTCTACCATGGACCAGGCACCACCCAAGGGAGACCACATGCAAATGTCACCTGTGAGATCTCCATCGGACTCCACCGTGGACCAGGCACTACCCAAGGGAGACCACATGCAAATGTCACCTGTGAGATCTCCATCGGACTCCACCGTGGACCAGGCACCACCCAAGGGAGACCACATGCAAATGTCACCTGTGAGATCTCCATCGGACTCTACCATGGACCAGGCACTACCCAAGGGAGACCACATGCAAATGTCACCTGTGAGATCTCCATCGGACTCTACCATGGACCAGGCACCACCCAAGGGAGACCACATGCAAATGTCACGTGCATCAACTAGAGTATCCATCAAGTCCCAGATTGCCCTTAATTTGGGCTCCATGTCCACCTGGGCAATTTGTTTTTTAAAGTTTAATTCAAAGTGAAAATTATAAAGTGTTTTTAAATCTTGTTAAACGGCGAGGTGTTCTTTAAGTTCACCTTCGAGTTCACTGTCACAATGTGAGCTGTTTTTGCATGCAGGTTATGATACCTTTGTGGTATCGACGCTCGCCTCTGAGCTATCGAGCCTGAGTTCGAATCCCGACCCAGGTATAAACTGTGCCACCTGGTGCTTCGCATGCAGAGCGAAGCGTTAAGCTGTGCACCCTCCATCGGATGGACATTAATAAATGATTCCACGAACGCTGGACACCTGAACAAATTACGCTGGACACCTGAACAAATTACTCATACCTGCTAGAATCACCTTCAGGCGAAAATTACAAATTACTCATACCTGCTAGAATCACCTTCAGGCGAACTTCTGGACTGGCCGACCGGTTCGTGAAGACTTTAACTTACGTCATACTTGGGTCCTTCACTTAGAGCATGAATGATGTCGACAAATGTCCTTCACTTAACCTGAACTTTTTTTTTGTCAAACAAAGTACTTTAACGCCAAGTTCACCTGTTATACTCTCACTTAACAAGCCAGCGGGAAGCCTTTCCCACCTGTCACCCAGTGGCAGGTAATATTGCAAGACAAGAAGCAGATGAATAGGAACCATCCAATCCAGGGGGCATCTGTTTTGTTCTCAGATCGAAGGTATCTGTCTTTGGTGCTTGTTTTGTTCTCAAATCGACCATACCTGTCTTTGGTGCTAGTTTTGTTCTCAAATCGACCGTACCTGTCTTTGGTGCTTGTTTTGTTCTCAAATCGACCGTACCTGTCTTTGGTGCTAGTTTTGTTCTCACATCGACCATACCTGTCTTTGGTGCTTGTTTTGTTCTCAAATCGACCATACCTGTCTTTGGTGCTTGTTTTGTTCTCACATCGACCGTACCTGTCTTTGGTGCTTGTTTTGTTCTCACATCGACCGTACCTGTCTTTGGTGCTTGTTTTGTTCTCACATCGACCATACCTGTCTTTGGTGCTAGTTTTGTTCTCACATCGACCATACCTGTCTTTGGTGCTAGTTTTGTTCTCAAATCGACCATACCTGTCTTTGGTGCTAGTTTTGTTCTCACATCGACCATACCTGTCTTTGGTGCTGGTTTTGTTCTCATATCGACCATACCTGTCTTTGGTGCTTGTTTTGTTCTCACATCGACCATACCTGTCTTTGGTGCTAGTTTTGTTCTCACATCGACCATACCTGTCTTTGGTGCTAGTTTTGTTCTCAAATCGACCGTACCTGTCTTTGGTGCTTGTTTTGTTCTCACATCGACCATACCTGTCTTTGGTGCTAGTTTTGTTCTCACATCGACCATACCTGTCTTTGGTGCTAATTTTGTTCTCAAATCGACCGTACCTGTCTTTGGTGCTAGTTTTGTTCTCACATCGACCATACCTGTCTTTGGTGCTTGTTTTGTTCTCACATCGAAGGTACCTGTCTTTGGTGCTTGTTTTGTTCTCACATCGACCATACCTGTCTTTGCTGTTTTGTTCTAAGATCGAAGGTATCTGTCTTTGGTGCTTGTTTTGTTATCAGATCGACCATACCTGTCTTTGTTGTTTTGTTCTCAGATCAACCATACCTGTCTTTGTTGTTTTGTTCTCAGATCGACCATACCTGTCTTTGGTGCTTGTTTTGTTCTCAGATCGAACATACCTGTATTTGTTGTTTTGTTTTCAAATCGACCATACCTGTCTTTGTTGTTTTGTTCTCAGATCGACCATACCTGTCTTTGTTGTTTTCTTCTCAAATCAACCGTACCTGTCTTTGTTTTTTTTTTTCTTAGATAGACCATACCTGTCTTTGTTGTTTTGTTCTCAAATCGACCATACCTGTCTTTGTTGTTTTCTTCTCAAATCAACCGTACCTGTCTTTCTTGTTTTGTTCTCACATCGACCATACCTGTCTTTGTTGTTTTGTTCTCAAATCGACCATACCTGTCTTTGTTGTTTTCTTCTCAAATCAACCGTACCTGTCTTTCTTGTTTTGTTCTCACATCGACCATACCTGTCTTTGGTGCTAGTTTTGTTCTCACATCGACCATACCTGTCTTTGGTGCTAGTTTTGTTCTCACATCGACCATACCTGTCTTTGGTGCTAGTTTTGTTCTCACATCGACCATACCTGTCTTTGGTGCTTGTTTTGTTCTCACATCGACCATACCTGTCTTTGGTGCTAGTTTTGTTCTCACATCGACCATACCTGTCTTTGGTGCTAGTTTTGTTCTCAAATCGACCGTACCTGTCTTTGGTGCTAGATTTGTTCTCACATCGACCATACCTGTCTTTGGTGCTAGTTTTGTTCTCAAATCGACCGTACCTGTCTTTGGTACTTGTTTTGTTCTCACATCGACCATACCTGTCTTTGGTGCTAATTTTGTTCTCACATCGACCATACCTGTCTTTGGTGCTAGTTTTGTTCTCAAATCGACCGTACCTGTCTTTGGTGCTAGTTTTGTTCTCACATCGACCATACCTGTCTTTGGTGCTTGTTTTGTTCTCACATCGACCATACCTGTCTTTGGTGCTAGTTTTGTTCTCAAATCGACCGTACCTGTCTTTGGTGCTTGTTTTGTTCTCACATAGACCATACCTGTCTTTGGTGCTTGTTTTGTTCTCACATCGAAGGTACCTGTCTTTGGTGCTTGTTTTGTTCTCACATCGACCATACCTGTCTTTGCTGTTTTGTTCTCAGATCAACCATACCTGTCTTTGTTGTTTTGTTCCCAGATCGACCATACCTGTCTTTGGTGCTTGTTTTGTTCTCAGATCGAACATACCTGTATTTGTTGTTTTGTTTTCAAATCGACCATAGCTGTCTTTGTCGTTTTGTTCTCAGATCGACCGTACCTGTCTTTGTTGTTTTGTTCTCAGATCGACCATACCTGTCTTTGTTGTTTTCTTCTCAAATCAACCGTACCTGTCTTTGTTGTTTTTTTCTTAGATAGACCATACCTGTCTTTGTTGTTTTGTTCTCAAATCGACCATACCTGTCTTTGTTGTTTTCTTCTCAAATCAACCGTACCTGTCTTTCTTGTTTTGTTCTCACATCGACCATACCTGTCTTTGGTGCTAGTTTTGTTCTCACATCGACCATACCTGTCTTTGGTGCTAGTTTTGTTCTCACATCGACCATACCTGTCTTTGGTGCTAGTTTTGTTCTCACATCGACCATACCTGTCTTTGGTGCTTGTTTTGTTCTCACATCGACCATACCTGTCTTTGGTGCTAGTTTTGTTCTCACATCGACCATACCTGTCTTTGGTGCTTGTTTTGTTCTCAAATCGACCATACCTGTCTTTGGTGCTAGTTTTGTTCTCACATCGACCATACCTGTCTTTGGTGCTAGTTTTGTTCTCAAATCGACCGTACCTGTCTTTGGTGCTAGTTTTGTTCTCACATCGACCATACCTGTCTTTGGTGCGAGTTTTGTTCTCACATCCACCATACCTGTCTTTGGTGCTAGTTTTGTTCTCAAATCGACCGTACCTGTCTTTGGTGCTTGTTTTGTTCTCACATCGAAGGTGCCTGTCTTTGGTGCTTGTTTTGTTCTCACATCGACCATACCTGTCTTTGCTGTTTTGTTCGAAGATCGAAGGTATCTGTCTTTGGTGCTTGTTTTGTTATCAGATCGACCATACCTGTCTTTGTTGTTTTGTTCTCAGATCAACCATACCTGTCTTTGTTGTTTTGTTCTCAGATCGACCATACCTGTCTTTGTTGTTTTGTTCTCAGATCGACCATACCTGTCTTTGTTGTTTTGTTCTCAGATCGACCATACCTGTCTTTCTTGTTTTGTTCTCAGATCGAACATACCTGTCTTTCTTGTTTTGTTCTCAGATCGACCATACCTGTCTTTCTTGTTTTGTTCTCAGATCGAACATACCTGTCTTTGTTTTTTTTTTCTCAAATCGACCATACCTGTCTTTGTTGTTTTGTTCTCAGATCGACCATACCTGTCTTTGTTGTTTTGTTCTCAGATCGACCATACCTGTCTTTGGTGCTTGTTTTGTTCTCAGATCGAACATACCTTTCTTTGTTGTTTTGTTCTCAGATCGACCATACCTGTCTTTATTGTTTTGTTCTCAGATCGAACATACCTGTCTTTCTTGTTTTGTTCTCAGATCGACCATACCTGTCTTTCTTGTTTTGTTCTCAGATCGACCATACCTGTCTTTGTTGTTTTGTTCTCAGATCGACCATACCTGTCTTTGGTGCTTGTTTTGTTCTCAGATCGAACATACCTGTCTTTGTTGTTTTGTTCTCAGATCGACCATACCTGTCTTTATTGTTTTGTTCTCAGATCGAACATACCTGTCTTTCTTGTTTTGTTCTCAGATCGACCATACCTGTCTTTGTTGTTTTGTTCTCAGATCGACCATACCTGTCTTTGGTGCTTGTTTTGTTCTCAGATCGAACATACCTGTCTTTGTTGTTTTGTTCTCAGATCGACCATACCTGTCTTTATTGTTTTGTTCTCAGATCGAACATACCTGTCTTTGTTGTTTTGTTCTCAGATCGACCATACCTGTCTTTCTTGTTTTGTTCTCAGATCGACCATACCTGTCTTTATTGTTTTGTTCTCAGATCGAACATACCTGTCTTTCTTGTTTTGTTCTCAGATCGACCATACCTGTCTTTCTTGTTTTGTTCTCAGATCGACCATACCTGTCTTTCTTGTTTTGTTCTCAGATCGACCATACCTGTCTTTCTTGTTTTGTTCTCAGATCGACCATACCTGTCTTTGTGCCGTGTGGTCCGTTTTAATTCCCGCACCGATTGTCATCCTGGTGCTTCCATAAACGAACGCACCACTCTTTCGCGTTAATATCCCAGTTATCCCATTTGCTCGGGGTGGACGGACGTAAAGATCCCACGGTGTCTTTCAAAACGAGAAGGTCGTTGTGTGCTGGTGCCGTAGCCTAATTACAATTCCCTGCCCACATGTGCTGCAGCAGAGTGATGATGTAACCAGGCGGACAAATGTATCAGTGAAACCCGGAAAAATATTTTATTTTATGCCAGGTAAGATGGATGCAGCACAAGCTCTTTCCAAGATTTGTCTGTGCCTTTGGCCAATGGGTAAATGCCATAAACACCATTGGCCAATGGGTAAAGCTACAGGGGGTGGAGCTTAGATGCTCGCGGGCTCAAGGGGCGGAGGAAGTCTTTAGAAAGTCCGCCAAGGTTTCCAGGGCCTTACGTTGTCCATAAGTCCAAACTCCAAATGACTTGGTCTACAGTCTACACAACATGTCTTTGATGTTTGATAACTTTCATGTTTCATGTCATTCCTCTTACATACATACATACCCACGACCTTTTACTCTGGCTGGACTTATTCCTGCCACCGACCACTGGCAATTGTCAGTAAGTTAACTTTTCACCCTTCCTCCACTTATCTCTCCCATGATCATCAACATCTGTATTAAGAATAAAATTAAATAAAGACGAACAAAAGTTAATTTCAAAAATTGTTTTTCTTTACCTCTTTCGCACAGCTCTCTTTTCAGGCTGAAAAACATGGTTATCCCAACAATCCTGCTCATTATCTTTCGGTTTTGGCCACAGATGACGTCGTCACATGCAAATAAATGCTTTGTGTTTCTTATAAACAGGGGATCAGATTAACCACTGATATCCTTACAATTATTTCACTTAATCATAGGAAAACGAAACAGTTTCGAAATAAGGTCACAGTGTATTTTGAGTTATTTCACAAAAAGATTTTCAAAAGGAGCTGCAAATAGAAACGTTTTGGGATTCCTGGACCACCTTCGTCGGAACAATCAGACCCAAAAGACCCCGAGGACCCAAAAGACCCCGAGGACCCAAATTGCCCAGAGGAGCCAAAAGACCCGGAGGACCCAAAAGACCCAAAAGACTCCGAGGATCCAAAGACCCAGAATACCCAAAAGACCCTGAGGCCGAAAGACCCGAAAGAAGAGTAATTATGTCTCTTCTTTTGGAATTGTAGACGGTGACTTGCTTGATCTTGGATTGAAAAGGAATTGTGGACTTGATCAAGGTCGGTGTACATAAGTGCTTTTTTTTTAAATAACAATAAAATACAAGACGCAGGGAGGTGAAATTCGCTGCAAGTGATGTGCGATGCACAAAGACTAAAACGAGCATTCATTGATGTCTGTCGGATGTGTAATAATATAAGAAAACAAGTACAGATACATTCAAAGTACACCGCTCCCATGCCAAATAAATTAATATCCTCCAGCGCGGCATACCGCCATGCAGCTCATAGAGAGTGTATTTGGTGGGAGAGGTGTACAATTAATTGATTGATTAATTGTATAATTAAAATCGATAAATAATGATCATGAAATATTTTCTTGATAAATTGCTGAATCGCATATCTAAACCACCAGTGCTTCACCCGAAGCTGTATCTTTGTGAAAATTAATTAAATAAGTCATTAATCGAAAAAATTAAGTAATTAATTGATTAATGAATAAATCAAAAATATCCTTTATAGCCAAATCACCTGGTCACTGTCGTGTCCAAATATTAGCTTCCTAGCTCAAAATGTGCCTGAGATATTGCCCAGATGAGAAAGAAAATAAATAAATAATTAATAACGAAAATAAATAAATAATAATCGTAAAAATTTTAAATAATTAATCAATTCGCTAATATAACACATAAACCACCACCGTTTCATCCGAATCTAACTTTAAAAACAATTAATGAAGTCATTAATCGAATAATTAAATAATCAATCAATAAATAATTAATCGATTAATTGATTAATCAATAAATCAAAAATATCCTTTGTAGCCATATCACCTGGTCACTGGTATGTCCAAATATTAGCTTCCTAGCTCAAAATGTGCCTGGGTTATTGCTCAGATGAGAAAGAAAATAAATAAATGATTAATAATGAAAATAAATAAATAGTAATCATAAAATAATTAAATAATTAATCAATTGGCCAATATAATACCGAAACCACCATCATTTCATCCGAATCTAACTTTAAAAACAATTAATGAAGTCATTAATCGAATAATTAAATAATCAATCGATGAATTGATTAATCAATAAATCAAAAATACCCTTTAAAGCCAAATCACTTGGTCATTGTCGTGTCCAAATATCAGCTTCCTAGCTCAAAGGGTGCCTGAGATATTGCCCAGATGAGAAAGGAAATAAATAAGTACTTAATTAATCGATAATAATTAAATACCTAATCAATTCATTGATTAATCAAAAAAAAAACGTTTCTGCCAAAGCACTTACTCACTATTGTGCCGAAATTTCAGCTTCCTAGCTCAAAGGATGGCTGAGATATCGCCCGGACAAACAAACAAACAAACAACCGGAGTGAAAACTGAGTACTCCCTTTCAGCGTGCGTCATTGCTGAGCCCCCTTCGGTGCCTGGCAATGACGTCATGCAGCGCCTGGAGATGGCATAGGAAAGGTGCGGTGTAAAATATAAGCAGACCTGACGCTAGTCGAGGCTTCAGACTTTCGGGCTTACAAAGCTGTACCATCGAAACAAAACTTTCCAGAAGATAAAAAATAGGGTCACATTTATACCTGTGTTTTTAAAATAACACTTTTTCTTGCTACAAAACATAATATCTTCCAGTCTCCTTGAATATTTCGAATAAAACAACTCCAACCTGGAATTTTTGATGGGCTTTTATAATAGTATTACATATATATATATAAAGCTCAGGTTCTGTCTGTGTCAACAAGCACCGCCCATTCTACAAACCACGCCTTCCCGTCTCCTCAAGCGTTATAAGCATTGCACATTAGCCAGGCCGCGCATTTCCCTTAATCAGGTAAGAAACGTGTTGTACAAAACCATGGCACATTTTGGGACCTCAAACACAGTTATTTTCTGTCTGCCGGACTCAGTGACGTGGCACTTATCACTCAATATCTGTCCACCAGAAGTTGAGAGGCATTGCAATGACTGTTACAGGCAAATGTATCATATAAGCACATAAGCAGTACGCATGTTTTCTCTTCATATACATAACCAGGTTAATTTTATTTTCGGGAGTGATCAAGGCAACAGTCTGTTGTCCATACACCACCAAAATAAAGGGATGCGTCAGAAGAACTTGTGCATACTTAAAACAAGATTGCCCATAGGGTGGGAAAGGCCCTTGGCGAAACCAGGTCGGTAACTGTGAGTTTTGCATGCACTTGTGACAGTATCTCGATTTATAATCCGTAATGACGCACTGCTAGATGGTTCCTCTGGAGCTTTGCAGGCAAGGCGGACGTGCATGGCAATGACGTCATGTTGTCCGCTCATTAGGTTGGAGAACCAGATTACAGATACCATTATTAGTAACTCCCAACCGCAACCAGGTCGACTCCATATGATGAGTGGATACCAGAGATAACGTTACCGTGTGGCAGGCGGTGCGTATCGCTCCCAGCAAGGTGCAGCAGCAGCTGTATGGGACACCTTGCTGGCGGTTCTCCACTGATGATATGAAGGTCGCATAGTGACTGATATATATATATACATATATATATATACATAAAAAAAATATATATATATACAAACATATACAGTCGTGGCCAAAAATATTGGCACCCTTGCACTTTTTTCAAATAACACAACTTCCCCTTTAAAAAAGTTGAAATTGATAAAAGTATTTGGTCTCCACAATTCTTTATTTCACTGTTAATATTACAGAACCTTTGTTTTTGATTCAGAACTTAATATATCCTTTTAACTCAGGAAATAAAAATAAATGGCATTGACAAAATTATTGACACCCTCGACTTAATATTTGGGAGCTCAGCATTTGGACAAAATAACTGCAGTCAATAGCTTCCTATAGCCATGAATGAGCTTCCTACACCTCTCTACTAGCAGTTTCGCCTCCTCTTCTTGTGTAAACTGCTCCCAGATTTGGATTTCCCAGATTTCCCATTCTCCCAGATTTGAAGGGTGCCTTCTCCCAACTGCTGTTTTCAGATCTCCCCACAGGTGTTCAATGGGATTTAAATCTGGACTCATTGCTTGCCACTTCAGAACAGTCCAACGTTTTGTCTTGAACAATTCCAGGGTACTTTTTGAAGTGTGTTTGGGGTCATTGACCTGCTGCAAGACCCATGACCTTCGACAGAGACCCAGCTTTCTGACACTGGGTTTAAAATTACGCTCCAAAATGCCTTGGTAATCTCCTGATTTCATGATGCCATGCACACATTCAAGGCACACAGTGCCAGAGGCAGCACAGCAACCCCAAAACATCACTGAACCTCTTCCATGTTTGAATGTAGGGAAGGTGTTCTGTTTTTTGAAGGCTTCATTTTGTTTTCTGTAAACATAGAGATGATGTGCTATACAAAAACCTCTAATTTTGTCTTATCTGTCCACAGAACATTCTCCCAGAAGGATTTTGGCTTTTTCAGGTGTGTTTTGGCAAACTCCAGTTTTGATAACTCCATCACACCCGTATAGTTTGACAAACTCCATCACACCCGTATTGACAATTATCTGGGCATTCTTATGCCTTTCTCTTAGCAGTGGGGTCCTCCTGGGTCTCCTATCATTGAGTTGGCGACGAATGGTGTGAGTTGAAACTGTCGTACCTTGTGTCTGAAGGTCAGCTTGAATCTGTTTGACAGTTGATCGAGGTGTTTTCTCCACCATTCGAACAATCCTTCACTCCAATCTTCGATCAAGTTTTCTCTTGCGGCCACGTCCAGGGAGGTTGACTACAGTGCCATGGACCTTAAACTTCCTGAGAACATTACGTACGGTGTACACAGGAACATCAAGGTTTCTGGAGATAGACTTGTAGCCTTGAGATTGTCCATACTTGGCTATAATCTTGTGTCTGACCTCATCAGACAATTCTCTGGTTTTCTTGCTTTTCTCCATGCTCATTGCAGTACACACAGTGACACAAAACAGTAGAATGACTCCTTTTCTCTATTCAAACTGGTTGAATGAGTGATTTTCATATTGCAGGTACCTGCAATTCACCACAGGTGAGTTCAATTCCAAAGTAAAGGAGAACCACCTGCCTGAAATCTAATTATTTCCTACAATTTGGCCTGGTGTTGGCTTAGTGGTTAGGGTGCTGGCTTGGGATCCGAGGATCCTGGGTTCGAATCCCGGTCGATCGCTGAATTAACGCCAGGGGGGTTGACTCAGCCTGTCATCCTTCCGAGGACAGCAAATTGAGTACCAGCTTGCTGGGATGAATGATCACGGTGTGTACCCCGATTTAGAATAGGTACACTGTATCCCTATGCATCGTAAGAGGCGACCAAGGGTTGGCGTCAGGAAGGGCATCCGGCCATAAAAACATTGCCTCAAACAGGGAATCATGATTGTCATGGGGCCCGCAAGGCTAACCCCCGCTCTAGCAGGGAAAATGGCATCAAAACGATCATTCATTCATTCATTCATTCATTCATTCAATTTGGCACTCAGCTCTGCTCACCAACCTTCCACCTATGGTATCCATGGAAATCTCCACTCCTGGCTTGCGGACTTCCTCTCTGGTCGTAGGCAACGTGTAGCCCTGAATGGATTTCTCTCATCTCCCCTTCCTGTTCTGGCTGGAGTTCCCCAAGGTAGTGTTCTGGGCCCTGTGCTATTTCTGGCCTTCATCAATGATCTCTCCGACTCGCTGGAAAATCCTCTCTATCTCTTTGCTGATGACTCCACTATCTGCCGCTCCATTCCTCATCCCTCAGATCGGCAGTCTGTAGACTCCTCACTCTCTGCAGACCTGGATAAAATCACAGACTGGTCAAACAAGCGGAACATGTCTTTCAATCCTGACAAATCTCACACTCTTACGATGTCTCTCCGAAAAGACCGACTGGACAACCCTCCCATCTACTTTCTCAGCAATCCTCTCCAAGAAGTTCTGTCGCTCAAGCTTTTGGGTCTCACTGTCTGCCATGATCTTTCTTGGGAAAACCACATTTCCAAGCTGGCCTCCAAAGTCAGTCGCCGACTGTGCATCTTCCATCGTGCGAAGTCCTTCCTTGGCTTATCTGAGCTCCTCACCACATACAAGGCTTTCTTCTGCAGCTCAATGGAATACCGTTCCCCCCCTCTGGGCTGGTGCTCCTGCCTCACACATAGCTCGGCTTCACGCTGTTGAAACCAAAGCTTTCAGAATCATTGGAATCTCCTGGCTTGAAGTTAACTCCGAGGGCCTTTCACTCATTCACCGCAGGCAGGTTGGTGGTCTTTCTGTCTTCTACCGACTCCTCTCCGGCCTTGCTCCCCCAGCTCTCTCTGGGCTCTGTCCCCCAAATATTCCTTCAGGTCACACAAGATCTGCCTGCAACCCTCTTATGGTTAAACTGCCAAAATCTAGGCTCTCTGCTCACCTTCACTCTTTCATTGCCCTTTTCTCCTGCCTCTGGAACAAACTCCCCCACTCCCTTCAATCCCACTCCTCCCTCCAGGTCTTTAAAACAGCTGTTCACCACCATCTCTTATCTTACCCCATCCAAAACCTTAATATTTTCTGCCCCCGCTAATTCACCCCAGATCCACTTTGTTTGAAATTCCAACTTCTTTCCTGGAAGTCCTGGCAGTGTCCATATGTTTTATACCTCTCCCACCCCCCCTTCCCATGCCTCCCACCCCCCCCCCCTTCCCATGCCTCCCACCCCCCCCCCCAAAGCCCTCTCCCTCCCACAGATCTCTCGATGTCCCTGCTCTCAAATGTTGTGTTTGTGTCCTTCCCCCTCTCTCCCCATCTTGTCTACTGCTCCCCATGTTTTATGTGTCTGTTTATCTTTCTGTGTGATTAATGTTAGCTCCTTCACGAGCCTCGATCCTGTATCCAAAAAAATAAAAAAATAAAAAAATAAAAATACACTTTTTTTGAAATTCCAACTTTTTTTCCTGGAAGTCCTTGCAGTGTTCATATGTTTTATACCTCTCCCACCTCCCCCCAAGCCTTCCCCTTCCCACATTTCTCTCGATGTCCCTGCTTTCAAATGTTGTGTTTGTGTCCTTCCCCCTTTCTCCCAATCTTGTCTACCGCTCCCCTTATTTTGTGTTTTGTGTGTCGGTTTGACTTTTTGTGTGATTAATGTTAGCTCTTTCACGTGCCTCGTTCTTGTATACAAAAATAAATAAATAAATAAAACTTCTAAAAGGTGGCAATAATATTGTCCGGGCCATTTTCGGATTTCTGTGTGGAATAAGCGAAGATTTAGTAATTTTTTCAGCTTTTTTTTGTTTTCTTCCACTGCAAACCAAAGAAATACAAATGTGGATACCAAAATATTTTTTAACTTCAAAAAATTTCTGTAAGAAATGGTGCATTATTTGAAAAAAGTGCAAGGGTGCCAATATTTGTGGCCACGACTGTATATATATATATATTAAAATACACACTATACAGTGGGCGTATATACCTTTGTCGGAAATTGAGATAGTAGAACGAGCAGGTGCTTGTGAGTCAACGGAAATCGAAGGAAGCATGAGTGGGCAGGAGGAATTAGGATGAAATTGGCATTTTGGGGAATCCGGGAGCTGTGGGAGAGGATTGTCGATGTAAACGTTAGAATGTCTCCTCACGTAGGTCTTACCTTAAGCAAACGCTCACACCGTATTCCGTACTGTACCGTGTTGACATTGCCAACATGGGGAATGTTTGTGGTAACCCAACACCAAAGCCCTGCTGTCGCGCGATGAAGCGGATGATCTCATGGAACGTCTCCTCATGAGAAGGCCTCTCTCCGGGTGTGGAAAAAATAAAGCATTTAACTGAAATGTTCAGCTCGTTATCTTGTGCTGTTCAGCTGTGTCGTCGGCATCATCTGGGGACTGGGTGAAGTCGAATGGATGCATCGTGTGCTCACTGCAGACTCGCGGTTAACAGATTCGGCCCACGGATGTTTGTAGGCCCCTAGGCCTAGTGCTTTGCATGTAAGGAATGCTTGTTTGTTTGACCCACGTTTTACGGACCATTTAAGCGCGTCAATTTCACATTACGTTGCTATTACGGTGTATTGCACAAGGGTTATTACTTGTGCTGGTGCAAATGACGTAAGCAATGAGTGCTCACGAATTACGTGGGGCTTCGTTTCCTACGCGAGTTGCGTCTGCGCGTCATTCTGTGCAGCGATTGCTTAATGCAAAAGACCCGGATACTACGAGGCTGCTCCTTCGTGTCTGTCAAGACAACTTGCGAAGCAGTTTGTCCTCGGAGCGGTCGAACATGGGGTTCCGGGTCCAATTAAGATGCACCTGCGATACTTTGACACCTTTGACACCGATACTTTGGTGGCGCATGTCCTAATTAGTCTCTGTGTACACGAGCGTTAGCTCATCATCGTCACCTTGTTCTCCTGCTCCGTGTGCCGACGTCTGCACCTTGTGAAGGAGGCCAGCTGGGATTATAATCCCAGACGGCTGAGTGAACCCGCAATCACTGGTGGACTTCCTTGCAAGCAAAATAAAGGTGGTGAAGACCCCCGAGGCAAGGTTTGTGCGTACACTGGACATCTCCCCATACGTTGTGTGGGTTTCGTTGCATCAAAACACACCTATAGCCCACAGGTTTTAACTAGAACCGCTCTCGGTAGAGCGCACGCCTTCGCCAGGTGGACCTGATACGCAGATCTAGATCCGGAACTGAGCCAAAATCTAATTGGCTTGCTCTTGTCACCTCATCCACCAAGTTTTGTCATAACTCGTCCCCAAGTTTTTATATGTGATGCTATATATCGTTTTTCACCTTGTCACTCACTCAATGGTGAAGAATACCTTGAGAAATTAAAAAATTATCGTATCCGGATCCGGATTCAGATCTTCACCAAAATCGAATCGATTCTTCCTTGTTACACACCCAACCTGTCCACCAGGTTTTGTCTGAATCCTTCCATAACTTTTTGAGTTATCCTGTTATATATCGGTTTTTTTTGCACTATCTCTCAATGGCTAAAAATCACTTTTAAAATTGTCTGTCCAGACTCGGATCTTCGCCAAAATCTTATCATGTTGTCCTTGTCCGTTGTCACATTCCCAACCCATCCACCAAGTTTCGTCCGAATCCGTCCATAATTTTTTGAGATATCGTGCTATATGTATCAGTTTTAGCCCCATCACTCAATGGTGAAGAATGACTTAGGAATTTAAAAATTCTCCTATCCAGATCGAGGTCTTCACCAAAATCGAATCCCTTCTTCCTTGTCACCCACAAAACCTGGCTGCCAAGTTTTGGTCGAATCCATCCACAACTTTTTGAGATATCGTGCTATATATTGTTTTTGGCCCATTCTCTCAATGGTGAAGAATCCTTTCATAAATTAAAAAAAATTCCGTATGCGGATCCGGATTCGGATCTTCACCAAAATCGAATCCCTTCTTCCTTGTCACCCACACAACCTGGCTGCCAAGTTTTGGTCGAATCCATCCACAACTTTTTGAGATATCGTGCTATATATCGTTTTTGGCCCATTCTCTCAATGGTGAAGAATCCTTTCATAAATTAAAAAAAATTCCGTATGCGGATCCGGATTCGGATCTTCACCAAAATCGAATCCCTTCTTCCTTGTTATACACACAACCTGTCCACCAAGTTTCATCCAAATCCGTCCATAGCCTTTTGAGATATCGTGCTATATATCGTTTTTTGTCCCATCTCTCAATGGTGAAAATTTTTTTTTTTTTAATTTCGGATATTGATCTGGATCAGGAGGATCTTCACCAAATTCTTATCATTTAGTCCTTGTCAGTTGTCACATATCCAACATATCCCCCAAATTTTGTCCGAATCCGTCCACAACTGCTTGAGATATCCTCGTGTTCACAAACAAACAGACAAACAGACACGGGTGAAAACATAACCTCCATCTGCCTTTGGTAGCGGAGGTAACGAGTCTCAGATCAGCAGCTGAATACCATCTGGGATGGAATGGGATGGAATCCTGCAGAGCAAGAATTGCCATCCAGAGAAAGATAAAAATAGAATTGGTTACTGGAGCATGGAAAAATGAAAGTGAAAAGCCTCGTCATGGTAAGTATAGTATTACGAAGATTCACCGTAATGAGCAAGTTGTTCTACAGGTTGATCAGGTGTGATCTATCATCACGTGTTTAACCTCCATGATGCGGTGAATATTTTAGAAAGGGTCAAGGGGATGTTAATGGGTTACAGGAAAGTACAACATAATACTGTCGATTATAAAATAAAGTAAAACACTTTATAGAACAATATAATAAAATATGACAATACCTTTAATGAAAAAGGAAACGAATGTCCTGCTTTCAGGTTGACCACCCGTCTACCTGGGCATCGCATTATCCACAGGTGATGCCCTTTTAGGGACGTCCTTGATCCTAGAAAGGACGTAACTGATTTATAATGTAATAATTCATTCATCATGGAAAATATTTCCTCTTTTAACTGCTAAAGTACTCCCAACATGGAACGTAGCAAATAATAAAGCAACTATCCAGATTGTTGAGGAAAACTTAGTGATGGATCCATTATCCTTGTATCGGTGAAATCAGTTTCATTCTTACAAATCGAGGATAATAGATTGGCCTGGTTGGCGTTACCCCTTAGGCATGATGCTGGGATCCCAAGATCAAATTCCAAATACACTGTTGCTTTGTCTGTTGTCTAATAATGTCAGCAAACATCCTTGTCCAATATCTGATCTTTTGTACTAGGTCTATTGTGCCCTTGAGATTGCTGTAGAGAGTTGAGAAACACGTTTAAATAAACAAAATGCTTAATTCACATCACTAGCAACGGTACTCGCCCTACGGGCGGGGCTTCAATTGGGAGGCCCAAATGAAAAGGAAAAACATCAGAAATTATTGGCTTTTTTATTTTAAACGATTTAGATAAACATCCGTTAAATCATATCACACGCAAATCATCAAAATCTAGACAGTGTTTGTAGAATTTCAATAAAAGCCACATCACTGTTCATATCGGAAAATATTATTCCATCGTGTTTGGAAAAATTGGAAAATTGCAAAAATGGAAATTGGAAAATTTGGAAAATTGGAAGAAAAAAAAATTGGAAAAGCAATATAGCCTAGTTTACTCCAGGGGGTCCCAGGATTACCCACCCAAAATTTCGTTGCGATCTGTTCAGCCGTTTTTGCAGTACCTGGGAACAGACGGACAGACAGACAGACAGACGGACATTTGGTGAATTATAGTAAGATAGTTAATGCTTTGGCATGATCATTATCTTCTATATCTACTTATATATTCTCCAGCAGTCTGTCCGTCCGTTCAAGGAGGGACTACACCCGTTTAGGGCGGAGCTTGAAAATCAAATTGCCACCATTTTGTTGCTCTGTGTCGGTTCTCAAGCCTCACAGGCCCCTGGGGTAGATGAACCGCTGCAGGTTACCTGCGTCGGTGCTGTGGTTACGTGAGTGGGCGTACGTATGAATATTTGGAGAGAGAAGTGTTTTCTGAGAAGAATAAGGTAAGTGACGTGTTTGTGAGGTCTCGGGTTTCGATGTTATTAATGATGAACCATTTCCCGTGCTTTAATGCCTTACACAGTTAAACCCTTAGGACTATCCAACAATTTATTATATCATTTTTGAGTGTCACTGACATCGTTTAAGATTCGACAAAACTAAATCTCGAGAAGAATGGGACAAAATTAGATGTTTTTAGACCCAAAAATTTCATTTTAAATAAATAAATATATGTGTGGCTTTCAGAAGTGTCCCTTTGGGGGATTGCTTATTCATGAGGTCTATCTGACGTGTTTGCATTGTTAGAGGTCCCTCGAGGTGTTCTGAATGAAATTTGGAGAAGCTGGAAAAAATGAGCATTTTTTTTTTTTATCTGGAGAAAAATTAACTCGCCCCTGCTGTTGTTTTGTGAGATGCGTGCATACTATATAGGAACCCTTTGAAAGTTATTCTGGCTGCAGGGAGAGTGGTTCAGACCTGTCCCCTTGGGTTTTCGCTGTCTGTCGTTTCCCCGGATTTCTTGTGATTTCATGTGGAACCCCTTGAGGGACCTCTAAACACATTGAGGGACCTCAAGCAATGTCAAGCATATATACTATATAGGACACCTTTGAAAGCTCTTCCTGGTCATGGGAAAGGAGGAGAGGGAAATAAGAGGGATATGAGGGTTGAGAGAGAGGGAGGAAGAGAGAGATTTGGTGGGGAGCAGAGGAGGAGAGGGGGGGAGAGTGGAGGAGGAGGGGGAGAGTGGAGGAGGAGGAGAAAGTGGAGGGAGAAGATGGGAGGAATAGAGGCGGAGGGGTGAAGAGTTGAGGTCTTGAAGTCACATTTTACATTACGTGGAATTTCTACGGGTCCCTGCTAGTGTATATACTGTACCTTCAGAAAGTATTCACACCCCTTGACTTTTTCTCATTTTGTTGTGTTGCAGTATGAATATAAAATAGGTAAAATTGAGATTATTTTTTAACACTGATCTACATATAATACCCCATAGTGTCACAGTGAAAAATTTTTTTACTTTTTCTTTTACAAAATATTAAAAATTAAAAGCTGAAATGTTTTGAGTCAATAACTATTCAACCCCTTTGCTATGACACTCCAAATTGAGCTCAGGTGCTTCCATTTTTCTTTGATCATCCTTGAGATGTCTCTCCAACTTGTTTGGATTCCACCTGTGGCCAATTCAATTGATTGGACATTATTTAGAAAGAAACACACCCTTCCATATGAGGTACCATAGTTGACAGGGCATGTCAGAGCAGAAACTCCACCATGAAGTCCAAGGAACTGTCCGTAGAACTCCAAGATAGAATTGTGAGGAGGCATAGATCTGCGGAAGGGTATAAACAATTTGTAGAGTATTGAAAGTTCCCAAGAGCAAAGTGAGCTCCATCATTAGAAAATGGATAGAATATGGAATTACGCAGACTCTTCCTAAAGCTGGATGCCCGACCAAACTGAGCAACCGGACAAGAAGGGCAATGGTCAGGGAGGTGACCAAGAACCCAATGATCACTCTGACAGAACGACAGAGTTCCTTGGCTGAGATGGGAGAACCTGCTGGAAGGACAAGTCTCTGCAGCACTTCACAAATCTAGGCTTTATGGGAGAGTGACCAGACGGAAACCACTCCAGAGAAAAAGGCACATGACAGCACACCTGGTGTTTGCAAAAAGGCGCATGAAAGACCCTGAGAGCACGATGCAAAAGATTCTGTTTTGTGATGAGATGAAGATTGAACTCTTTGGCCTGAATGCAAAGCATTACATCTGGCAGAAACTGAAAACAGCTCATCGCCCATTTCACACCATACCTACCATGAAGCAAGATGGTGGCAGCATCATACTATGGGAATGCTTTTCAGCAGCAGTGACTAGGAGACTTGTCAGGATAAAGGGAACAATAATTTGAGCCAAATACAGGAAAATCCTTGAGGAGAACCTGCTTCAGAGTGAAAAAGACCCGAGACTGCGGTGAAGATTTACGTTCCAACAGGACAATGGAATGGATTTAGCAACATTGAATGGATTTAGAACAAGAATGTGAAAGTCCTTGAGTGGCCCAGCCAAAGCTCAGACTTGAATCCCATTGAGAATATGTGGAAGGACTTGAAGATTGTTGTTCAACACTGCTCCTCATCCAACTTGACAGAGCTTGGGCAAATCTGCAAGGAAGAATGGGAGAAACTCGCCAAATCAAGATGTGCAAAGCTAATACAGATATACCATATACCCAAAGCTGTAATCGCATAGCTATATACAGTATATCATGTATGTATATATATATATATATATACAGTGGTACCTCGGCTTACGAGTGCCCCAACGTACGAGTTTTTCGAGATACGAGCCGTCGCTCGGGCGGTTTGTTGCTTTGGGATACGAGCCGAGATCCGATGTACGAGCTCAAAAAATTTATTTTTTTGAATTTTCCGGTTGTGGCTTCCGGTTCCGGTCACGCAGTTATCTTGCCGTGAAAGCATCTCTGCCGTGTATCGCTGCTGTTTTGTTTGTGAAAGTGGTTTTTTCTGTAAAATTTCGCGTTTTCAACCATGGGTCCGAAGAAAGTGAGTGCCAAGGGTGGGCCTGAGAGGAAGAAGAGGATGATGAGTTTGGATACGAAACACGCAATCGTCGAACAACATGAGCGAGGTATGCGTGTTGTCGACTTGGCGAGGCAGTACGATCGTACTACTTCGACGATATGTACGATTTTGAAGCAGAAGGAGTCGATAAAGGCATCCTGGTCATTGGTCCTGGCATCAAGAAGTACCTTTTGGAGAATAAGCTACCCCTGCAAGCCCTTCTCGTCCTTGACAATGCTCCCGCACACCCACCAAACCTCGTAGACGACATCCTTGAAGAATTTGCATTCATTAAGGTCCGCTACCTTCCACCCAACACCACCCCTATCCTGCAGCCCATGGACCAGCAGGTGATTTCCAATTTCAAAAAGCTCTTCACCAAGCACCTGTTCCGGCGCTGCTTTGAGGTTACGGAGAGCACAAACCTCACCCTTCGAGAGTTCTGGAAGGATCACTACAATATCGTGGCCTGCCTCAGAATTATCGACATGGCCTGGCAGGGTGTTACAAGGAGGACCTTAAACTCTGCATGGAAGAAGCTGTGGCCTGAGGTTGTGTCCGAAAGTGTTAGTGCTACTGAGGAAGTGTTAGTGGTGGAGGAGATTGTGTCCCTCGGAAGGTCCATGGGCCTGCAAGTGGATGAAGACGACGTTAACGACCTCGTCGAGAAACACAATGAGGAACTGACAACGGAGGAATTAAAGGAGCTACAGCAGCAGCAGAATACGGAGGTTTTGCAGGAACTAAACGCGGAGGAGCCAGAGGCGGAGGAGGTTATCGCGACAAGTGAGATAAAGGAAATGTTGGGAATGTGGGAGAAAATTTCAGAATTTGTTCAAAAGAAACACCCTGAAAAAGTTGCAACAGGTCGTGCGTTGGCGCTGTGTAACGACACTTGCCTCACTCATTTCCGAAAATTTTTGAAAGGGAGGAAGAAACAAACCTCGTTGGACAGGTTTTTAGTGAAACGCCCGGCAAGCGAAAGCGAGGACAGTGTGGCGAAAAAGGCAAAAGGTATCTCCTCCACCTCTGCCAGCATCTTCGTCTGATCTTCAAGGTAAATACATACAGTACACTTAATAAAACCAGTTTATTTCTTTACATTCTCTTGTATTATGTACAGTATATACGAGGTCGTGCTTGTTTATACATTATTTGTTATTTATAAAGTACATTTTTGTTATTTAAAAGCACCTAACAAAAAAAATTGGTGTTTTTTTTTTGAGGCTGGAACGGATTAATAGCATTTCAATGCATTTGAATGGGAAAATTTGCTTTGACTTACGAGCGATTTGGCTTACGAGCTCCGTCACGGAACGGATTAAACTCGTAAGCCGAGGTACCACTGTACATATATATATATATATATATATATATATATACATACATATATATATTGTTACGGAACCCAACGTCGGCCTACGGTTCCCCTTTGAGGGGGGATTAGTCCCCTCGCTTGTCACTGACCGACATGGTCCCTGAAGCTGCACCGCGACCTCCGGAAAGGCCGGTGAGCAGCTTCGTTCGTGACCGCGGATAAGATGTTAATTTGCCGAGCGGATGGCAGCCGCGGCCCGAACCGTTAACAATGACTAACCCGATTCCTTAACGTTGGCCAAATCGTGCCACAGGTATTCAATTGGGAAAAGACAAAGACGACGGATGTGAAGAAGAAGAAGACAAGAGGTAGGAAATACGAATATGATTTATTATTACTATTTACAACCAAAAGAAACCAAGGAGAAGGAAGGATAATAAAATAAAGGCAGAAAGAGGGACGGACCAGAAGGACACAGTGAAACTTAGCTTACCTATTACAGTCTTACTTAGAAACCCAAGGACAAGACAAAAGACAGACTACGATCACACTTACACGACTGGGGAATGGAGGCAGGAATGACTGGAAGGAGGAATGGGAAGGTTCAGCTGGGGCAGATGGTTCGGGCTTGATCCCGCACGGGACGTTGGGCTGGACCTCGACGGACACCGATGCCGCCAATCCTGGTTCCCGCGGGGTAACGGGTCGAAGCTGCCTGGTGGAGCCCATGCTGCCTGGTGGAGTCAACGCTGCTTGTGGAGCCAAAGCTGCTGGTGGAGCCAAAACTGCTGGTGGAGCCAAACTGCTGGTGGAGCCAAAACTGCTGGTGGAGCCAAAACTGCTTCTCTGGCTCACCTCAGGACGCATCTCCCTTCTCTCTCCGAGGGCTCGTCTCGACTCATTTGCCGTCTCTGGCGCAACTCTCGATGGGGGCTGATGCCACGGGTTTTATAACCCCGCCCTCTTGAGCCATACCCACTCATTCTTGGTTGGTCGTAGGGGCTTCTTGGCTCCACCTCTTGATGACGATGGGCGGGCCACACCCTTCTTCTCTGAGTTGGAGCACATGGGCAATGGCGGCGAATGCAGTTGGCAATAGAGGCTTTGGGAATGAAAATGAAAGGGGATCTACCTTATTTCACTTGGTGCAATGGAGAATGTCAACTAGTGGGAACAGAGCCTTAACCTACACAGAATAAGGAAATAACTACCAACAAGGAGGAAATCTATGATTGGTTAACGTGATGGTATATGACCTAACTAAGGGACGCCCTTTGACCTTTATACACAGAATGGAGGCAGGAGGGTGGTATTTTTACAACAATAAAAAAACACAATTCTCATATCCACAACACTGCACCCTCCTCCTCTTAGGCACATCCCGGGCCTATTACCTTTACTTTTAGTGTGGCACGTAGGTGTAGTTCCCTCTACATTTAACCTGACCCTGGGTGTGACAGTTTTAAAACACAAATAAATATGTCCCGCTGCTCCATTGCACCCTACCTAACAGACTCACGCCCACAGCTAACCGAATTGCGGAATTGTCTTCAAACTATACATTTACGATGGGGGAGTATTATTTACAGTTGACGCTACTTTTATTTACAATACGCAACCCAGGATCTGTGATTGTTCTTTTGGGGGGGAGGCAGTCTGCCCTGCATCGACGCACCAGAAAGCACCCAAAATGCACCAAAGCACCCTCAAGCACCACAAAGCACCCTTTGGTGCATAGTCATCACAGTTCAATAAAAATAAAAACAACAAACCCTTGGTGGTGTCTTGCTCTTCGGCTCCCTCTGCTGGCCATTGGTATTCTTCCTGATGTTGTCAACTTCGTCATTTTCTTACTGGCGGCCTATTTGGACTAATAAAAGCAAGCACAAAACGTGTCCATTTTTTTAATTTATGGCCCACAGGGCCGACTATTGTGGTTCACCTGTGTGGCATCGGTGCCCTGTGACCAAGGTCCGCCAGCAAGATATCGGGCCTTCATGGCTGGTTCCAGCAGAGGGGCCATGCCCCAACCCATGGGGTCCACAAGTGGTGCTCAGCCACAGACATGTGGTCCATACGTGGTGCATCGATGCAGACAGCTGTGGTTGCGAGAGTTTCGGGTGCACAATGGCGGACCCCCGCACGCTCCCCTCGGCGCCCAGTGGCGCACAGTCCTCGTGTGGGAGACAAGGGGGGGGGGGGGAAGACAGGTGAGCGAGGGGTAAGGTCACAAGGGTACACATCAATAAAGGCAATGCAAGGCGAGGTGCGTATGGAGACGGAGCGGAGAAAAGCTCGACCCTACCGTACGCCCCCCCACATGTGACCTACACTACCCTTGCCCTTACCCCATATGTACAAAATCTACACATTACAAATTCGTCACTACTGTCACGTCTTCCCCACATTTCCCTTACACCAAATTCGTCTCAACAATCCCTCTAACCAAAATTTGCCATCACCAACTCATCATCAATCCTCATAAGGAGGGAGAGATGGAACAACAGCACAATGTCACACCCACGTCATGATGCATCTCACAATCCAAAACATTTGCACAATAAAATAATAAAAACATGGCATGGTGTGGAGTTACGTCACCTCAGGTGAGTGGATGCAGATGGTGCGATGAGATTTCCATCCTAACTACCTTCTAAATGACTTTAATACCCTTTACACTACCCGGGGCCTTTCCCTGCCAAACCATTGGCCTTCTTACACTCTATGCGGTTTTAAGAACCAAATTCCCATTGACCAAACTGTGGTGCTTCCTCAATTTGGGGTCTCACTCCCCCGATGCAACTCCCTGTGCCCTAGCACAATTTCAGGACTGGGTCGTGTGGCTCTCCCAGCAGGTCTACCCACCTGCACACCTCCACCACTGTAGTTGCCTCCGAGCTTACCTGCTCCTTACCCTACCTACCTACCTGGGGAAGGCCCTTCCTGGCGCTCTCCCCACTCGGTGCCCTCTGGCACTGGGCTACCCGGGTCCGTCCTCCGGATCCTCGGCCCCATCCACAACTCTAACGGCTCCCAGAGCCCACCTGCGGCCTCACCTGGCCGACATCCTCACAGTGGTGGAGTGCCCATTTAACTACACACACTAACAGGCCACCCGCCCAGCCATTTCCACGTCACTAATGCACCCACTCAATCACCATTCTTCCACCATGCACCACAGATGCCAATATCCAACCACAATTTACCTGTACCCTCTACCTAACTCTTACACTACCCTCCCCGGGTATTCGTGATGGGGTCCATCCTCCTTTCCCCCATCCACACCTTTGCACCATCCACTCCACTCCACAGTTTCCACCATACTCACTCCACGACCATCCGTTCCATACTCCATATATTCCACACTCCATGTATTCCACACAACCATTCTCCATACACCTGCAGTTGCACACCTGTGCAATCTCACCTGGTGCCACCTGCACCCTCCTTCCTTCCTGGACCATTTGATCAACACAGCACACATCACCATCTCTCACTCATACACTGCTCCATACACCTGTTCAGTTGCACACCTGTGCAATCTCACTTGTTCCTCACTCACTGCTCCATACACTTCCACGCTCAATACAATTCACAATCACCTTCTCACAATACACTTCTGAATACACCACCAACACTCACACGGCATCATCTAATCTACCTGGTGCCCTGCTAAAACTCGCGCTTCCCCGTCGCCCCTTACATTATTGCGCTCCCTCGTCATTATCATCCAACTACCCTCTCTATGTCCCCACTACCGGTTCAATGTTGCTACCTAACCTTAACGTTACCTATGGTCATCTTCTCTAGATCCCTACACACTATATCCTAACCCTCCCGGGCTAGTTTTCACTGCCAACCCCATAAACTAGTGCTCCTTTGCCCCCGCTGTGAGGGATGGCAGAGTTGCCATCCCACCACATCGGGTATCTCTTACTACCAATTTGGCCCATCCAATTTCAGCCAATCAAAAATTTGCCAATCATCTGCCAATCATTCTACCAATCATCAATCTGCCAATCCTTTGCCAATCATCAAATTTTTTGCCAATCACAAATTCCCTATCCACAATTTCAGGTCCAAAACACTATCATCATCACAGTCCGCCATATCTGAGCCTCGGTGCGTCGTCACATCATTAAAAAACTCGGCTTCGCAAAGCCGAGCAATGAATTCGGGTGATTTGGTCGCCTGCAGGTTGAATCCGTCCGGCTTTCGGTTCAAGGGGGGGGGATTGGTCGGGCCGAGATTCCACGCACCATCTCGGCGTGGTACCTTGCGGTCTCGGGCCTGATGACTGAGGCTTGCCCGGTCGGAACCCCGTCCCCCCCAGAGGGCACCGTTCCGCTACCTCCTCCTCGCCCTTGAACCGGACCGGTCGCCTCGCCCAACAAGGCCCGGACTCGACCGTGCGGGGCGGGGCCAGGCCCGAATCGTGCGCAACGCTCCGAAGCGGGGCGACGCAGCATCGATCCGCGCGAGGCTTCGCATCCAACAAAGCGCTCCGCGCACCAAGGTCCCGCTATCCGTCGCCCTAACTGCTAACCCGGTCAATGTCGATGCTTCACTTGCATGCTCACACCACGCGACCCGTTTCACACTCACAAAGCCCGGCATTCCAACGCCATCCGTACATTCCACACACTCCGTCCATTCCACCAACGCACTCCCTGTTACACACCACACCTCCCGCGCACCGTCTTGCGCACTCTCCTCACTCGGTACGTACTCAGTACCACTCACCATGGGCGGGCACTCTTGCATCCACCCACTACCGCGCTCCGATGTGCTCCCTCGCACTCGCGCCACAACCAACTCAGGTGTGCTTTCTCGCACACCCTCACCGTTCATCCCATACGTGCAACCTCGCACCCGCTCCACCACCAACTCACTCCTCGTGTCACACTCCGTACACCCCGACGTGCGTTCTCGCTCGCACTCGGTTTCACTCCCACACTTTATAACACACCCACTCGCCGACGCACACTTTTTCCTCACACGCGCGCCATTTCCACTCACACGGGACCCTTCACCAACGCCCGGGTGCCATATTGACCCCAATCGCGCGACAATTCTCTTCGCGCTGAACACTTTTCTACAAAATCTCCCGGTACCACATGCAGCCCGTCTCACCTTCGGGGTTCTTCTTCCTCCCTGCACCAACACCTGCAAATCTTTATAAGGATTAGCAAGTACGGCACCACGATGCGAATTCAGACTTTGTACAATATCCACCTCTCCCTGCCGCGAATGCTTTTCTAAGCCCCCGGTCTCTCCAATTTCAACTTTTGCTTTCTCTTTATTCACCTCGACGACCGCTGGCTTTAATAAAATTCCCTCTTCTACTTCAGCGGTCGCCGGCTGCCCCATACCCCGGGTCGCGATCTCTATACCCGTCATTTTACCTGCGCTTTTCTCCACTTCGCCCAACCAGTGCTCCTCGAGTCGCGTTACCTCCTCGTGCACCCGTGGGACCTGCTCGCCCAACCTGCGGTCTCTGTCCCTCTCTGCTTCCCTTACTTCATATGCGACTCTGTCCCTCGCCATTCCCTCATTATCGGCCCTCATTTCCTTCGTTATTGCTTCAATTTGGCCCCCCAATCTGTTTTCCATCCCTTTGAAATTATCGTCTGTTTTTACCATAAAGGCCATCATCTGTTTCATAAACAGGTCCAGATTCATTGGCATCTCGGGCTCAGCTGCTGCGACCACGGGCGCGGCTAAATTTGGTGCCGCTACAACCACGTGCGCGAGGGCGCCATTTTGCGCACCTGATACCTCCTCAACCACTTCACCATTGTTCTCCTCCTCCATTTCCTCCCTGTGGTCCTGGGTTACCCCTAACCCCTCTTCTATTCCCCCCACCGGCATCCCGCCGACTTGACCATCCATGACACGATTTTCAAATTTGGAATTTTATAACAAAATTTCGGCCCACTCGTAATTTGAGCGCGCTAAGCGCTTCAGGTCCGTATCTCGCTCCTGGCACCAATTGTTATGGAACCCGACGTTGGCCTATGGTTCCCCTTTGAGGGGGGATTAGTCCCCTCTCTTGTTACTGACCGACGTGGTCCCTGAAGCTGCACCGCGACCTCCGGAAAGGCCGGTGAGCAGCTTCGTTCGTGACCGCGGATAAGATGGTAATTTGCCGAGCGGATGACAGCCGCGGCCCGAACCGTTAACAAAGACTAGACCCGATTCCTTAACGTTGGCCAAATCGTGCCACAGGTATTCAATTGGGAAAAGACAAAGACGACGGATGTGAAGAAGAAGAAGACAAAAAGGGTTTGCAATACGACTATAATTTATTATTACTATTTACAACCAAAAGAAACCAAGGAGGAGGAAGGATAATAAAATAAAGACAGAAGGAATCAAGGAGACACAGTGCAATGCTAGCTTACCTACAGTCTTAATTAATACCCCAGGACAAGACACACAAAACGGACGACAATCAAACTCACACGAATGGGGAAATTGCAGGCAGGAATGGAAGGACTGGAAGGAGGAATGGGAAGGTTCAGCTGGGGCAGATGGTTCGGGCTTGATCCCGCACGGGACGTCGGGCTGGACCTCGACGGTCACCGATGCCGCCAATCCTGGTTCCCGCGGGGTAACGAGTCGAAACTGCCTGGTGGAGCCCACGCTGCCTGGTGGAGTCAATGCTGCTTGTGGAGCCAAAGCTGCTGGTGGAGCCAAAACTGCTGGTGGAGCCAAAACTGCTGGTGGAGCCAAAAATGCTGGTGGAGCCAAAACTGCTGGTGGAGCCAAAACTGCTTCTCTGGCTCACCTCAGGATGCGTCTCCCTTCTCTCTCCGAGGGCTCGTCTCGACTCATCTGCCGTCTCTGGCGCAACTCTCGGTGGGGGCTGATGCCACGGGTTTTATAACCCCGCCCTCTTGAGCCATACCCACTCATTCTTGGTTGGTCGTAGGGGCTTCTTGGCTCCACCTCTTGATGACGATGGGCGGGCCACGCCCTTCTTCTCCGAGTTGGAGCACATGGGCAATGGCGGCGAATGCAGTTGGCAATAGAGGCTTTCGGAATGAAAATGAAAGGGGATCTACCTTATTTCACTTGGTGCAATGGAGAATGTCAACTAGTGGGAACAGAGCCTTAACCTACACAGAATAAGGAAATAACTACCAACAACGAGGAAATCTATGATTGGTTAACGTGATGGTATATGACCTAACTAAGGGACGCCCTTTGACCTTTATACACAGAATGGAGGCAGGAGGGTGGTATTTTTACAACAATAAAAAAACACAATTCTCATATCCACAACAATATATATATATATATATATATATATATATATATATATATATATATATTTATATATATATATATATATATTTATATATATATATAATCGGGAGATTAAATCAGATGTGGACGTAGCTTCAGGACGGTCGATCTTCAATTTTCGACAAGCTTTCGACCAACATAGGTCTTCTTCTTAGTCGTCCCCAAGTTCAGCGGAAGAATGTAAGAACTTCCGCTGAACTTGGGGACGACTAAGAAAAAGACCTTTGTTGGTCGAAAGCTTGTCGAAAATTAAAGATCGACCGTCCTGAAGCTACGTCCGCGTCTGATTTAATCTCCCGATTATTTATTTAATGCAAATGAGACGCCCTGCTCGTACTGTGGAGTTTCTACTATTTCTCACAGTTATATATATTGTGTTGCGGTTTTGAGAACCCTCCACTTTGTAAATATTTGTAATAATCCCTTATAAATAATCCCCTGTAAATATTCCCATTTTTGTGTAAAGGTCAAAGGTCGCACCCTCGTTAGGTCATATTGCAACACGTAGAACACCAAAGGATCTTCTTTAGTTATTTCATTAGTATGTGTTTCAGGTAAGGATCTGTTCCCAATAGTTGACTCTGCGTTGCATTAATCAAATAACCTAGGCCCCTTCTCAAATTCCCATCCTATTCATTTTGCGGCTTTACCCTCTCCAAATTGTATTACGCGCCTCTGCCAGCCGCAGCCACCTCAGCGTTCGCTGCCTTTTGGTTGCTCGCTGCCTTTTGGTTGTTCGCTGCCAGCCACCATAATCCACACGGCCGAGTTGGAGAAGAAGTGGGAGGAGCGCCAGGAACGAAGGCGTGGCCCCTCAACGCACCATCAAAGGGCGGACCGGTGAGCGCTCGTGACCAATCAGAGCCGAGGCAGCTCACCGATGGGCGTATCCAACAAGGCAAGCGGCTTAATACGCGATTGGCCAATATAAGCGGCCGCGTGGGACTACTTGAGGAGATGAGCCAGGGAGAGAGAAGGAGTCGAACATAAAAGAGATGTGCCCGGGAGAACGACTTCAGCAGATGAGAGACGAGTCGTGCGACAGAGAGAGTGGTGAAGGAGTCCTTGCTTGCCGTTTTCACGAACTGTTGGAGGCGTGCACACTGGTTGAAGGCGAAGGAGTCAATCTATTATGTACGCAACATACCAGTCTCCCCCCCTCCCCCCCCCCCCCCCCCCCCCCCCCCCCCCGCCGCGATATAATTGTCCGGTCGTGTTAAACGACACGCGGAGCTGTTTGCCGGGTTTCTCCACGAACCCGGAGCGTGGACCGGAGCGCGAGGTCGGAGCCGGACCTCGATGCCTACCAGCTGCCTGGACCCTTCTCTTCCTTCCCACCACCACCACCTTTTCGTGTAAGTGTGTTTGTTCTGTCCTGGGAGTGATATATAAGACTGTCTAAGCTTGCCCTATGTCCTTTTATTTCCTCTATTTGTATATTCTTGCCTTTCGTTTCCTCTTTTAGTGGAATTAATAAATCAGATTTGTTCTTCCTTCACCCATCTGAATTCTTCTCATCCGATCGTTTTCGTCCTGTCCCCAATTGAGTATACGTGGCACGATTTGGCCAACGATCAGGATCGGGTTAGTTTTATTGCTAACGGCTCAGATTTCGGACTGCTAACCGCTCGGCAAACTCCATCTTGTCCGGGTCTGAGCTGGGAATTATATCCCTGCTTTGCGGAGAGATTGGCAAAGGTATCTGGGAACCCGTTGACCAGTCACCCTGGTCAATCTCACCCCGCAAAGGAGCGTGTAATTTCCAGGAACGGAGACGGCCAGCTTAAGGGACAAGGGGACTAAATAACCCCCCCCCCCCTTGGTAACGGGAGTGCCGTACTCCGAATCCGCAATATATATATATATATATATATATATATATACACTAGCTTGGCTCGGTTCACTGTGATCACCTCACCAAGCGTCGTTACTGAGGAGTGGGCTTATTTTAGCTGAGGCTAATGACTGTACCTGAGTTGCTGTGTTGTCATGATTTACACCAATCATAATACAAACAATTACTTTGCACAAATGTATTTGTTGTGTTTGTGATATTACATTTTTATAGGCAATTTAGGTTGAAGATTTAGGTTGAATGTTTTTTTTTCAAGAAAGAACTCCTCAGCACACACATAGGGGAGGGATAGGTGCAGACTGGAAGTTTGGGACAATTACACCTCACCACCACGTCATTCAAAACACCTCACCACCAAGTAATTCAAAACACCTCACCACCAAGTAATTTAAAACACCTCACAGCCATAAAACACGTAATAAAAACACCTCACCACCTCAAAATTAAAAACACCTCACCACCACGAAATTGAAAACACCTAACAGCCATCAAACACGTAATAAAAACACCTCACAGCCATCAAACACGTAATAAAAACACCTCACAGCCATCAAACACGTAATAAAAACACCTCACAGCCATAAAACACGTAATAAAAACACCTCACCACCACGTCATTTAAAAACACCTCACCACCAAGTAATTCAAAACACCTCACCACCACGTAATTCAAAACACCTCACCACCACGAAATTTAAAACACCTCACAGCCATCAAACACATAATAAAAACACCTCACAGCCATAAAACACGTAATAAAAATACCTCACCACCACGAAATTAAAAACACCTCAGCCATAAAACATGTAATAAAAATACCTCACCACCACGTCATTTAAAAACACCTCACCACCAAGTAATTCAAAACACCTCACCACCACGTAATTCAAAACACCTCACCACCACGTAATTCAAAACACCTCACCACCACGTCATTTAAAAACACCTCACCACCAAGTAATTCAAAACACCTCACCACCAAGTAATTCAAAACACCTCACCACCACGTAATTCAAAACACCTCACCACCACGTCATTTAAAAACACCTCACCACCAAGTAATTCAAAACACCTCACCACCACAAAATTTAAAACACCTCACAACCATCAAACACATAATAAAAACACCTCACCACCACGAAATTAAAAACACCTCACAGCCATAAAACACGTAATAAAAATACCTCACCACCACGAAATTAAAAACACCTCACAGCCATAAAACACGTAATAAAAACACCTCACAGCCATAAAACACGTAATAAAAACACCTCACCACCACGAAATTAAAAACACCTCACAGCCATAAAACACGTAATAAAAACACCTCACAGCCATAAAACACGTAATAAAAATACCTCACCACCACGAAATTAAAAACACCTCAGCCATAAAACATGTAATAAAAATACCTCACCACCACGTCATTTAAAAACACCTCACCACCAAGTAATTCAAAACACCTCACCACCACGTAATTCAAAACACCTCACCACCACGTAATTCAAAACACCTCACCACCACGTCATTTAAAAACACCTCACCACCAAGTAATTCAAAACACCTCACCACCAAGTAATTCAAAACACCTCACCACCACGTAATTCAAAACACCTCACCACCACGTCATTTAAAAACACCTCACCACCAAGTAATTCAAAACACCTCACCACCACAAAATTTAAAACACCTCACAACCATCAAACACATAATAAAAACACCTCACCACCACGAAATTAAAAACACCTCACAGCCATAAAACACGTAATAAAAATACCTCACCACCACGAAATTAAAAACACCTCACAGCCATAAAACACGTAATAAAAACACCTCACAGCCATAAAACACGTAATAAAAACACCTCACCACCACGAAATTAAAAACACCTCACAGCCATAAAACACGTAATAAAAATACCTCACCACCACGAAATTAAAAACACCTCACAGCCATAAAACACGTAATAAAAACACCTCACAGCCATAAAACACGAAATAAAAACACCTCACAGTCATAAAACACGTAATAAAAACACCTCAGCACCTCAAAATTAAAAACACCTCACAGTCATAAAACACGTAATAAAAACACGTCACAGCCATAAAACACGTAATAAACACACCTCACCACCACAAAATTAAAAACACCTCACAGCCATAAAACACGTTAAAAAAAACACCTCACAGCCACGAAATTAAAAACACCTCACCACCACGTCATTTAAAAACACCTCACCACCACGTCATTTAAAAACACCTCACCACCATGTGATATTAAAACACCTCACCACCACATCATTTAAAAACACCTCACCACCACATAATTCAAAATACCTCACCACCAAGTGATTCAAAACCACCACAACGTTATTAAAAACACTTCACAACCACAGAAACAAAAGTTTGAGGGAGTCGTTAAGTGACAACACAGACACTGCCCAGATGTGTCGATATATAGATAAATGGCTGTACCAGAGTTGCCGTTTTGTCATGGTTTAAACCAATCATAATTCAAACAATTATTTTGCACAAATGTATTTGTAATATACGTGATATCACATTTTATAAACAATTGAAGTTGAAAAAAAAAAATTGGAATTTTTTTTTTTTTAAATACCCTAAGGACATACCGACGGGAGAGATATGTGCATACCAGAAGTTCGGTACGATTTCACAAAAGTTTGAGAAAGTAGTTCTGTGACAACACAACACAGGACAGACGCTGCACAGATATATATATATATACATATTATATATATATTATATATTTATATATTATATATACATATGAACAGGATTATAAATAACCGATTGATATATGGGAGAAACCCGCTCCTTCAAGAGCTCCTCCGAGAGGCAAAAAATAATCCGACTATTAATTTTCAATTTGCGTCACTAGGTTTGACACCAATACAATCTTTGTAACAGGCATCAAAAAGCTACATGTATGAAACAAACAGTTTCAAATGGGGAACCTCGCCACCATTAAAGTATTTAAATTGCATCAAATGTGACAATAAATGTAAATTGTTGCTCCTGGATTACTTGCTCGATGACAGTAGACACCATATGCATTTTTGTCCACTGCACCCATCCCGCTTTGAATCCCGTACGGCTAAGAGCAACTTGTGAAGTAAAAGTTGCTTCAAATGAATCCAAACCTACAGGAAAATTATATATTTTTTCAATCAGACAAAAATTGATTCCAGGTGGTGTATAGGCAACTGACCGCTGTCTTAATCGCTCCCAAAAAAAACAATTTGCTGTTAAGAAATATATAACCTCCCATTTTGAGCTCTTTCAACCAGCGAAATAATAAAAGGATTTCCTTTTTTATATCGTGGTATTTTTAGCACAGCCCTCTGCTAGTTACATCATAATCTCCATTTTGAATGTTCGACTGCCCTCTCCATTTGTCTTCTTTTGCTTTAATTTGTTTACTCTCACTATTGGTGTCAATAAGCAAGACAAAAAACATTATTTTACTTTTAAATGAATACCAGGACATTTGTGTAGATAATGGACAAATTATAACAGTATTTGGGATCTGAACCTGCGGTCTCCGCATTATGAGACAACTGCTCGCAGAAGAACATCAAACAGGACAAACTTTCATTAATTGTTATTCTTATTTTTATATGTATGGCAAGAATGAAGGTTATAGGGAGACTAAGTGCGGAATGATTTTTCAGCAGAATAGACAGCAATATGACTAGGGGCCATATATATATATATATATATGGAGTCCTGATATTTACTGATATATATGTCGCATAATTACTGACAAGTACTTATGCGACTCCATATAGTGAGTGGTGAAAGCACAAGTAAGGTGTCCTATACAACCCTTGCTGTACCTTACAGGGAGCGATAAGCACCGCATGCCATGTGGAACATTATCTCTCGCTTCCAGGAAGCACGAAGGCATATATATATATATTTTTTTTTTTTTTTTTTTTTTTTTAAATAAACAGTAAGTAATTTCCTGCGTGGGGCTCGTTTGAAAAAATTCTGACTCAACCTGGGACTCGAACCCATATATATATATATATGTTGTTGTGGATCTCAACGTCGGCCTTTCCCCTTACCAAGGGGGGTTTAGTCCCCTTGTCTTTTACTAGCCGACGTGATCCGGGGCTATGACGTTCCTTCCGGTCAGCGTTGGGTAGGGTCGTAGGCCGAATTCCTAATACCTAATTACCAACGCCTCCCAGGAAGTAAGGAAATAACCCCGCCCGAATCACGGTTGTAGTGGAAACGCCGAGCGATAGCGAGCCGTGATCCGAGCTGTTAACAGGAACTAAACCCGATCTGAGCGGTTCCGAATCGTGCCACGCTTACCCAATGGAGGAAAGGACTGAGACGGTCGAATCAGGAAAGACAGGAAGAACAGATTGGTTTATTTACAATTTGTACAGGAAAGAGAAGAAGAACACACAGTGCAGCTTATACAGTCTTATACTTATTCCCTGTACACGGGCCCGTTTCACTCTCAGACGCACTCACACGGGGATGTAGAAGGTCAGGGTGATGGTCCAGGGATGATGGCGTCCAGGCAGTCGCTCCAGTCCCCGACTCGTACCGCAAAGCAGATGGTCAGGGCAGCAGAAGCTCCCCGCGGGTCGTTTACGTGGAACGGACAATTACTGGGCGAAAGGCACGGCTGGCTGGCAGTTACTGACGACCACGGTCGCGTACGTATTAGATGCACTGGCGCTATATGCGCTCCAAACACCGCTCAATAGGCGCTCCCTAATGCAAGTTCAATAGCATACGTGTGCTTTCAAAGCGTGTATCTGCTGCAGTCCTCTTCCAATGTGCTTTCCTCACGAGGCCTTTATCATGCGCGCTGTTGCGTCAATCCTGGACAGTCCTTTACACAGCCAATCTTCCCCAGCGAGTCCTTTTAGCACAGTCATGTCGCATAAGTCCTCTCGAGGGCTCTGTGCGCGCGTTTATATAGCGCCGCCCAGCGAACCCTCTGGAACTTGCCAGCCGCGACCTCACCACGCCCCTCACGCCATTTCACCCGAGCCCTGGTTGGTTGTTGGCTCTTACCGTCTCGCTGCCGCGCCCTGACCTCAACGCCGGCTCCACCCTCTCTCAGGCCTACCTCGTGTCCCTCGACTAGTGAGCATCCTAAGGCGAGGTGCCATAGCGAAAATGGGGCGCGGGATGGATGCTGCCCAACGATGTAGATTTGGAGGGTGGAGGCAAAATGAACGGGACCTAAGCTTATTATTTATTTTACACAACGCAGGTATCACTAATGGAAATGACCTTATCCTACACACATACTATGACATAAATAATGTTCTAAGGTGGCCTACGTGTTGCTTGTGGAATAACTATGGGGGCAAACCTTTAACCTTTAATGATCAATATTTACACTCTCAGAACCGCAACAATATATATATATATATATATATATATATATATACATACATATATATATATACATACATATATACATATATATATATATATATATATATATATATATATATATATATATATATATATATATATATATATATATATATATATATACATATATATATGTATTTGGATAGGGATATGTATATGTATATATATTTGTATATGTATTTGTATATGTATATTGGTATATGTATTTGTATATGTATATGTATATATATATTTGTATATGCATATGTATTTGTATATGTATATTTGTATATGTATATGTACATGTATATATATTTGTATATGTATATGTATTTGTATATGTATATTTGCATATGTATATTTGTAAATGTATATGTATATGCATATGTATATGTATATGTATCTGTATATGTATATGTATTTGTATATGTATATTTGTATATGTATATTTGTATATGTATATGTATATGTATTTGTATATGTGTATCTGTATATGTATTTGTATATGTATATGTATATGTATATGTATATGTATATGTCTATATACAGACTTGGCATTTAATATGGAATATTTTTTTGTGGGGGTGAACTTACTTTTCAAGATGTCTTAGCAGCAAAAGTTCATTGGAATTATGTTGAAATTATTCTAGATTTTGTGAATGTGACCTTTAAAAGAAACAAAACCCACATTTGACATTTCGAAGCAAATAAATTGATCCTTGAAAGTGATGTAAACTGATATTGAACTCAATTCATGGACAGTACTGTGTTATACTTCTGTTCGTTTTCCAGAAGTATTTCTTTATTTTGCACATTAGCCAAAAAAAAATTTCACAAAAACAAAAGTGAAATTACGACTGGGATTACGGACAGTAAAATTACAGTTCAGTACGTCGTGCAACCCCCACGAGCATTCAGGAGAGCACGTACATGTTGAGAAATGCTGTTCACGATATTTGCCAGGGTTTGGACAGGAATCGCTTGGCATGCAGTGACAATAGCCTGCTGCAATTCACGCACAGAGGTCGGCTGCTGGTCCAAGTTGTCGATTTGATGCGTTAATTCTGCCCACAAGTTCTCTATCGGATTCATATCCGGGGACATGGCAGGCCACTCCATATGCACTACACCACGGTCAGCAAGAAAGTGTTGGATCATGCGAGCACGATGAGGCCATGCATTGTCATCTTGGAAGACAAAGTTTCCTCGAAAGGCTGCACGAGTAAATGGAAGAAATGTTTCTTGCAGAATGGCCCTGTACTTGAACTGGTTCAGGTTTCCATTCAGACCAACCAGGTCATTTTTGCCCCCTGCATGAAAAGCAGCCCAAACGGTCACCCCACCACCACCAGCTTGGACCTTTGGCACTACACAATCTTCGTTGTAGGCTTCATGCACTTGTCTGCACACTCGGACATGGCCATCTTGACGATAGACCAGAAATCAAGACTTGTCACTGAAGATCACGTGATTCCAGTGTCCTGGCTACCATTGACGGTGCTCTCTGGCCCACTGCAATCGGCGCTGGCGGTGTTGTCTTGTCAGGCGTGGCTTTCTCAGGGGATGCCTGGCACGATAGCCTGCTTGAACCAGTCGTTGGTTGACTAGCCTTCTGGATACAGGCACATTTGTCAGTTGCTGCCACTCAGCCCTAAGCCTATTAGCTGACTTGGTACGGCCATTGCGGACTAACCGGTGCAGCTGGCGATCATCCCTCCTTGTGGTTCTGCGGGGACATCCTGGCCTCGATATTGGAGTAGGGACACCCCTCTGAGCATTTCGTTTCGGGATCTTTGACACCTGACCTTGAGTGATGCCATACTGCCGAGCAATAGCACGCTGTTTCATGCTGGAATTTCGTAAAGCCACCACTCCATGACAAACAGCATTGTCGAGTTGACGGACCATCTCCAGGGGAAGCGGCAATAACTTTTGTAGACGTGCAGCAGTTGTTTTCCACTAATACAGAACGCAACAACCCTTATATACCCGATTGTGAAGCCAATCGTCAAATGTACCTGTCCGTACATTTTGTCACGCCACCTGTGATATAATCCTGTTATTGACTTCTTGCTGCGACAGACAATCAGTGACATGGTTCGTTTAACAAAGAAATCACCGAAGCGTAAAAGAAACTCACCAGATTGATATACTGAGTCCAGAAAGGAAACCCAAGTCAAGAAAAAAGATATATTCAATATTAAATGCCATCTGTATATATATATATATATATGTATATACATACATACATATATGTGGTAAAAGATCGGGGTGGTTCGGATTATACGTTTTTTAAAGAAAGAAACCCGCTTCCAACCAGAAAGTAAAAGTTTATCTACTCTCCAAATTTGAACAAATAAGCAATGTCTTGCTTATGGCTCAAATTTACTATTACTTTCTGGTTGGAAGCGGCTTTCTTTCTTTAAAAAATAAAATTATATATATATATATATGTTGGTTGCATCATTTTCTGGGGTGTGGCTGTGCCACTGCTGCAATGTTGCAATGGTCCTCATTACCAATAATAAATGAGCTGGTGCTCAATTTGCCGACCTTAGAAGGATGATCACGTGCTGAGTCAACCCACCTGGTGTTAATGTCAAAGGCATGAACATGGAGCTCAAACACAGGACCCTTGGATCTCAGGTCAGCTACCTTAACCGTTGAGCCAGCACCAGGCTTAGTGAAAGGTGAGCAGGTATAAAATAAAGAATACAAGAACAGGAATAAAGTCGTTTCAAAGTGACAGAAACAAAATGTCACCCAAGTCATTCATTAATATATGTAATGAAGTATAATTGATGAAAATGGAATGTAACGTTGTAACGTTGTAACGTACACATTGGATTGACTCATATGGGACACTCCCAACATCCTGTATCACAATTATCAACCAATCACGCCGCACCTCCTCATACATGACTCTTTATTGACTAATTTGATTTTAAAATAACTTTCGCTGACGCAAAACGTTTGGTTACAACATCGGAGCCTTTAACTTCGATGAAGGAAGCCATATTGGGCCGTCAAAGTCTGTGCTGTAATTACCAACCTATGGTTGTTGGTCTGTGTTCTACCTTTTTAAATGCTGAACATCAAGCAAGGAAGGTAGACGGACTCATCACATTCACACCATCGAGTCTCGTTCTTTCCTTCAAACATTTCAATGCTACAGATCCCTCGGACGACGTTAAGCTGGGTGTCCTGTCTGATATCCTTTCCCTCCACAATACCTATACTCAACTTACTTAATTTCCCTCTACAATACCTGTACTCAACTTGCTTAATTTCCCTCTACAATACCTGTACCCTACATGCTTTCTTTCCCTCTACAATACCTCAACTTGTTTTCTTTCCCACTACAATACCTGTACTTTACTTGCTTCCTTTCCCTCGACAATACCTGTACTCTACTTGCTTCCTTTCCCTTGACAATACCCGTACTCTACTTGCTTCCTTTCCCACTACAATACCTGTACACTACTTGCTTCCCTTTCCTCTACAATACCTGTGCTCTACTTGCTTCCTTTCCCTTGACAATACCCGTACTCTACTTGCTTCCTTTCCCACTACAATACCTGTACACTACTTGCTTCCCTTTCCTCGACAATACCTGTGCTCTACTTGCTTCCTTTCCCACTACAATACCCATACTTTACTTGCTTCCCTTCCCTCTACAATACCCGTACTTTACTTGCTTCCTTTCCCACTACAATACCTGTACACTACTTGCTTCCCTTTCCTCTACAATACCTGTGCTCTACTTGCTTCCTTTCCCTTGACAATACCCGTACTCTACTTGCTTCCTTTCCCACTACAATACCTGTACACTACTTGCTTCCCTTTCCTCGACAATACCTGTGCTCTACTTGCTTCCTTTCCCACTACAATACCCGTACTTTACTTGCTTCCTTTCCCCCCAACTCCCCCAGCATCCCCCTCCCACTCCCAGTCCCCCCGACCACCAGTTTTCCTTCCCCTATTGTAATCGGTTCTTTGTGGGTGTGAGATAAGAGCGGGAAGTCCGTGCAGAGTGGAAAAATCTGCAGATAATCTCGAGTGGGGAAGGAATGGGTGAAGGGGTGTTTGGGGTTCCTTATGGGGAATCCTCCCACAGTGGTTTCTTTTCCTATTCCATATTTATGACATCATTCCTGTTTCAGTCCTCTCAGGACTTTTGTAAGGTTGATTTAGGAGCACTAGGTCATTACCTAGCTACATGTCGCACGAGGTCGCACTTTGGTCGTGTTTCCAAGTTCATATACATATCGTGCCGTGAAGGTGTGCGAACCAAAGGAAGGTGTGTATCAAATGAACACCCTGAACCAAGTTGAATATTCGCACAAAATGTCCGGCGATTTGCATGAAAGTTTCGTGTGCTCGAACCTTCGATCGACCAACAGCAGATTTCACCTCCTACCTGACATTCACGTTCGCTGTAAGAACCCGCAAGGAAATGGGTCAAAATGGCCGAACCACAAACCGCAGTCAGACAGGACCAGAACCACCACCGAAAACAACGCAAACGGAATAAACACCTGGGTCTTTCGGCTTTCCAACGTACCACCTATTCTTATTTCATTGGATGTCTAGGGTCAAACCCACGACCTGTACTCGGATTATATAGGGTGTTAGTTACCTGGTGGTTGTTAACCCTTTTATTACCTGCACCACCAAAGGTGGATGGAGGTTATGTTTTCACCCCCTGTCTGTTTGGTTGTCATGTCTGTCTGTTTGGTTGTCATATGTCTGTCTGTCTGTTTGGTTGTCATATGTCTGTCTGTCTGTTTGGTTGTCATATGTCTGTCTGTCTGTTTGGTTGTCATATGTCTGTCTGTTTGGTTCTCATATGTCAGTCTGTCTGTTTGGTTGTCATATATCTGTCTGTCTGTTTGGATGTCATATGTCTGTCTGTCTGTTTGGTTCTCATATGTCTGTCTGTCTGTTTGGTTCTCATATATCTGTCTGTCTCTTTGGTTGTCATATGTCTGTCTGTTTGGTTGTCATATGTCTGTCTGTCTGTTTGGTTGTCATATGTCTGTCTGTCTGTTTGATTCTCATATGCCTGTCTGTCTGTTTGGTTGTCATATGTCTGTCTGTCTGTTTGGTTGTCTTTGTGAGCGCGATAACTCGCGAATGCTTTCAACTAGCATCGTCAAACTTTACCAAATAATTCCGAAGTATAAAAGTGAAGCTGTATAGTTCAAAGGTCAAAGGTCAAACTTCTCTCGTATGTCAAAGCTAGTGTATATATATATATATATATATATATATATATATATATATATATATATATATATATATATATATATATATATATATATATATATATATATATATATATATACAGACTTGGCATTTAAGATGGAATATTTTTTTTTCTTGACTTGGGTTTACCTTCTGAACTCAGTATATCAATCTGGTGAGTTCATTTTACCCTTTTGTGATGTCTTTGTTGAAAGAACCATGTCACTGATTGTCTTTCGCAGCAAGAAGTCAATAACAGGATTATATCACAGGTGGCGTGACAAAATGTAAGGACAGGTACATTTGACGATTGGCTTCACTATCGGGTATATAAGGGTTGTTGCGTTCTGTATTAGAGGAACACAACTGCTGCACGTCTACAAAAGTTATTGCCGCTTCCTCTGGAGATGGTCCGTCAACTTGACAATGCTGTTTGTCATGGAGTGGTGGCTTTACGAAATTCTGGCATGAAACAGCGTGCTATTGCTTGGCAGTATGGCATCACTCAAGGTCAGGTGTCAATGATCCTGAAACGAAATGCTCAGAGGGGTGTGCCTACTCCAATACCGAGGCCAGGATGTCCATGCTGAACCACAAGGAGAGATGATCGCCAGCTGCACCGGTTAGTCCGCAATGGCCGTACCAATTCAGCTAATCGGCTTAGGGCTGAGTGGCAGCAACTGACAAATGTGCCTGTATCCAGAAGGCTAGTCAACCAACGACTGGTTCAAGCAGGCTATCGTGCCAGGCGTCCCCTGAGAAAGCCATGCCTGACCAGACAACACAGCCAGCGCCGATTGCAGTGGGCCAGAGAGCACCGTCAATGGCAGCCAGGACACTGGAATCACGTGACCTTCAGTGACGAGTCTAGATTTCTGGTCTATCGTCAAGATGGCCGCGTCCGAGTGTGCAGACAAGTGCATGAAGCCCACAACGAAGATTGTATAGTGCCAAGAGTCCAAGATGGATGTGGTGGGGTGACCGTTTGGGCTGCTTTTCATGCAGGGGGCAAAACTGACCTGGTTGTTCTGAATGGAAACCTGAACCAGTTCAAGTACAGGGTCATTCTGGAAGAAGCATTGCTTCCATTTGCTCGTGCAGCCTTTCGAGGAAACTTTGTCTTCCAAGATGACAATGCACGGCCTCATCGTGCTCGCATGATCCAACACTTTCTTGCTGACCGTGGTGTAGAGCATATGGAGTGGCCTGCCATGTCCCCGGATATGAATCCGATAGAGAACTTGTGGGCAGAATTAATGCGTCAAATCGACCACCTGGACCAGCAGCCGACCTCTGTGCGTGAATTGCAGCAGGCTATTGTCACTACATGGCAAGCGATTCCTGTCCAAACCTTGGCAAATCTCGTGAACAGCATGCCTCGACGTGTACGTGCTCTCCTGAATGCTCGTGGGGGTTACACGAAGTACTGAACTGTAATTTTACTGTCCGTAATCCCAGTCGTAATTTAACTGTTGTTTTTATTGAAATGTTTTTGGGCTAATGTGCAAAATAAAGAGATACTTCTGGAAAACGTACAGAAGTTTAACACAGTACTGTCCGTGAATTGAGTTCGATATCAGTTTACATCACTTTCAAGGATCAATTTATTTGCTTCGAAATGTCAAATGTGTTTTTTGTTTCTTTTAAAGGTCACATTAACAAAATCTAGAATAATTTCAACATAATTCCAATGAACTTTTGTTTCTAAGTCATCTTGAAAAGTAAGTTCACCCCCACAAAAAAAATATTCCATATTAAATGCCAAGTCTGTGTGTATATATATATTGTTACAGATACGACTTTGATGGTATGGTGGGCCGAGCGGGATGGCCGCCGTATCCGTACAAGTTACCCCGATTGCACCCGGGGTTGACTAATCGCGCTATGCTAGACCAATGAAGGAAAAAGAAGACACCCGGCTGGGTTATAATGACACAATACGACACCAGGGGTTCAGTTCTCAAGACCTCCGGAGGAGGTTATATTAAGGCGGAAGGTTAGATTACAGGGACAAGAGGGAAACATAGGAAGGTGGGCACTTAGACACAACCTTATATTATTCCCGACAGACCACAGAGAAACAGGACAAAAACTGACTCACACGGGGATTGATGGCTAGGAAAGCGGGTATTCGATGGCCAGCACAAGGTGCACCTTGTGCTCAGGGACAGGATGGCGCGGCCCAACAGATGCAGGAGGTCTCTCAGCGCTCGAGGTGGCGTCTTGTCGTCTCAAGCTGGGGGCGCATCTGACGTCACGTCCGGCAAGCGGCTGCGTATATCCGGCGGGGAGTGACACGCCCTCGGCTCGTTAGCTCCGCCTCGTGGAATCGGCACGTTGCTTCTCATTGGGTGCGTGCGGGGGGGTTTACCAGGCTCCGCCCTTGACGAGGAGCTGACAGCCAGCCCCTTCGTGGTAACCCCGTCGGAGCGCATGGTCAATGGCGCTAATCGAGCCGGTGTGAGGACGCATCCTCCCCCGCTCCGCCGCCATCTCCTCTGTTGTTGTTGTAATTGTTGTTGTAGTTGTTGTTATTGTTGTTGTTTGGGGAAGAAGATGGGAGGAGGTATGGGAAAGGTCCTAAACTCACTACTGATGCCATATAATCACATTCTGGTGCAACGAAGAGTCATAATTAATGGAAACGAGGCCTTAACTGACATAGATTAAGAATAACTAGGAAGATGTCCGAAAGTTGTCTACGTGTGGTGCGGTGGACCTGGGCACGACATTTAATGGGGGAATAAGGGGAAGGTCGGCTCTACTGATTGTTATTTACATGCAATGGGACTAGGGAATGGGGGATCGGGGAAAGTTGGGGAGTATTGGAGAAAATAGGGGAATATTTACAAGCGGATATGGAGGCCAAATTCCATATTCGCAACAATATATATATATATATATATATATATATATATATATATATATATATATATATATATATATATCGACGATATAGATGACGTCAGGCTAACCCCCGCTCTAGCAGGGAAAATGGCCTTTAAAATGCATGTTGTTGTTGTTGTATAGATGACGTCAGTGTGTACCTTTAGACAATTTATCAGACAATGGACAGACAAACACATTGCGGTTGATGGGATTTGAAGCCAGGTTCCCTGAATCGTGGGTTACATGTGCCGCCGACAGGTATATTGGGAAGGCAACTCGATTTGTCCGTTTCCCAAAAGGTGAGGCATGAAATTATCTGCAGAATGAAATTATTCATCTGTAACCTTTGTCCAAATCAGGGGTTGCCAGGATAGCTTGGAGGAAGCCACACTCGCGTCTGAGCCGTCTCTCCTGGGTTCGAATCCCGACACAGGTATAAACCGCCCACCTGGTGTTGCATATACAGGGCGAGGCATCAAGGTGTGCAGACGTTAAACTGGAGGAAGCACTGTTTGGAATGACGTGAAATGTCTGCCAGCACTGGTTATTGGTGGACGTTAAAAATCCCTCTGGGTCTGTTTGCAACGTCAGTCCTGGCCAGCCGGGTCGTGAAAGACTCAGATGAAAACCTCCTCCTCAGACGAACACACTAGGTGGTGGGGATGATTAATTAAACCGTTTTATAAGTAGTCGTGGTGGTGGAAATAATTAATTAAACCGTTTTATAAGTAGTCGTGGTGGAAGGAATAATTAAATACACCGTTTTATAAGTACAAGTACAAGTACAACCTTTGTTTCATTCATGGGATTTTAAGGGCATGAGCTTTCCCGGCGAATCGACACGACACGTGGTTCACCTTCCAAACACCACAAAGTGTCTTTTACCTTCTTCAACCTGCGCAGCACAAACTGCGAGCTTATCCATTATCCTTGGCATCTCTTCCGGAAAATATGACGTCCAAACGAGACACATTTCCGTGTGCTTACATCATATTGAAGGTGTGCATGTGGGCTACAACCAGCAAGATAAGTGAAGAGGTAACCGCATCCGTGCAGCCTCTGAGAGTCCTAGATAAACCCACGACTCCTTATCAAGTTATCTATGATCGTCAAAAGTCCCTTTGGTAGTCGTGTGTTGGAAAGCTGGGTGACGATGATTTACAACAACAATTAGAACAACACTCGGTGGGGAGCAAACCTCCGCCAGGCTGAACAGTTTACGTTTTGTATCCGACTGATAGACCAGATCTGGATTCGGACCTGAACCAAAATCGAATCGGCTTGTTTTTGTCACTTACCAAACTTGTCCATCTAGTTTTGTCGTAATTCGTCCACAACGTTTTGAGATATCCGGCCATATATCGTTTTTGGCCCCAATTCTCAATAGTGATGAATCAATTAAAAAAATTATCATATTCGGATCCGGATTTGGATCTTCGCCTAAATCGAATCAATTTTTCTTTGGTACACACCCAACTTGTCCACAAAGTTTCGTCCGATTCTGTCCACAACTTTTTTTTAGCTATCGTGCTATGCAGAGCTATACATCGTTTTTGCCCCCGATCTCTCAATAGTGAAGATTCACTTTTAAAATGCTAGTATTCGGATTCGAATTCGGATTTTCACCAAAATCGAATCAATTCCTCTTTGACACCCACCGAATCTATACACCAAGTTTCGTCCGAATCTGTCGACAACCTTTTGATACATCGTGATATATATGTCGTTTTTGCCACTATCTCCCAATGGTGAAGAATCACTTAAAAAATTCTCGGATCTGGAATTGGATCTTCACCAAAATCGAATCAATTCCTCTTTGTCACCCTCCGAATCTGTCAACCAAGTTTTGTCCGAATCCGTCCACAACATTTTTAGATATAGTGATATATGTCGTTTTTGCCACTATCTATCTCCCAATGGTGAAGAATCACTTTAAAAATTCTCGGATCTGGAATCGGATCTTCACCAAAATCGAATCAATGCCTCTTTGTCACCCACCGAACCTGTCCACCAAGTTTCGTCCGAATCTGTCCATAACTTTTTCAGATATCCTGCTATGTATCGTTTTGGCGCTATTTCCCAATGGTGAAGAATCACTTTAAAAATTCTCGGATCTGGATCCGGATTCGAATCTTCACCAAGATCTAACCATTTATCCCTTGTGACATACCCAACCTGTCCACCAAATTTCGTCAGAATCCGTCCATGACCTTTTGAAATATCCTGTTCACCAACAAACAGCCAGCGAGACAGACATACAGTCACGTGAAAAAGTAAGTACACCCCATGTAAAGTTTTGACTTTTTCAACATATTTCAACATACAGCTATTTATTTATTATTTTTTTTTGTATACATAATCGAGGCTCGTGAAAGCTAACATTTATCACACAAACAAATCAAACAGACAAACAAACAAAGTGCATAAAAAGGGGAGCGGTAGACAAGATGGGGAGAGAAGGTGAAGCACATAAACACAACATTTGTGAGGGACATCGGGAATGTATGGGAGGGAGAGGGGTTGGGGGGAGGCGGCGTGGGAAGGGGGGGGGGGGGGTGGGTGGGAAAAGTATAAACACAAGGACACCAAGTACTTCCAGAAAAGAAGTTGGTATTTCAAAAAATAGGATTTGTGGTGAAATTAGCGGGAGTAGAACAGATCAAGGTTTTGGATGGGGGAAGATAAGAGATGGTGGTGAACAGCTGTTTTAAAGACCTGGAAAGAGGAGTGGGATTGAAGGGAGTGGGGAAGTTTGTTCCGGAGGCGGGAGAAAAGAGGAATGAAAGAGTGAAGGTGGGCAGAGAATCTTGATTTTGGCAGTTTAACCAGAAGAGGGTTGCAGGCAGATCTTCTGCAACCTTTAGGAATATTTGTAGGACAGAGCCCAAAGAGAGCTGGAGGAGCAAGGCGGGAGAGGAGTCGGTAGAAGACGGAAAGACCACCAACCTGCCTGTGGTGAGTAAGTGAAAGGCCCTTGGATTTAGCTTCATCACGGGAGATTCCAATGATTCTGAACGCTTTGGTTTCAACAGCGTGAAGACGAGCTAGGTGTGAGGCAGGAGCACCAGCCCAGAGGGGACAGCAGTATTCCATTGAGCTGTGGATGACAGCCTTGTATGTGGTGAGGAGCTCAGGTGTGTCAAGGAAGGATTTCGCACGACGGAGGATGCCCAGTCGGCGACTGGCTTTGGAGGCCAGATTTGAAATGTGGTTTTCCCAGGAAAGATCATGGCAGATAGTGAGACCCAAAAGCTTGAGTGACAGAACTTCTTGGAGAGGATTATTCAGAAAGTGGATGGGAGGGTTGTCCAGTCGGTCTTTTCATAGAGACATCGTAAGAGAGTGAGATTTGTCAGGATTGAAAGACATGTTCCACTTGTTTGCCCAGTCAGTGATTTTGTCCAGGTCTGCAGAGAGTGAGAAGGCTGCAGACTGCCGATCTGAGGGATGAGGAATGGAGGGAGCAGCAGAGAGTGGAGTCATCAGCAAAGAGATAGAGAGGATTTTCAAGAGAGTCGGAGAGATCATTGATGAAGACCAGAAAAAGCACAGGGCCCAGAACACTGCCTTGGGGAACTCCAGCCTGAACAGGAAGAGGAGATGAGAGAAACCCATTCAGGGCCACACGTTGACTACGACTAGAGAGGAAGTCTGCCAGCCATGCGTGGAGATTTCCATGGATACCAAAGGAGGAGAGTTTGGTGAGCAGAGCAGGGTGCCAGACCGTATCGAAGGCACGTGATATATCGAGGGAGACAGCTCTAATTTCCTGTTTGGCATTGAGGACCTCCATCCATTGTTGAGACAGCAGAAGCAAAATGTCCAGAGTAGAGTGACCTGGTCTGAAATCAAATTGATGATCAGAGATCAAGCCATTGGAGAAGAGGAAAGATTTCATATCTGAAGCAATGATGGATTCCATGACTTTGCTGATAATTGGGAGAAGGCTGATTGGTCTGTAGTTACTAGGATCTGTTTTTGCACCTTTTTGTGTAAAATGGTGATTTTCGCTGATTTCCAAGCAGATGGCAGTTGACCTTGAGCAAAAGAGAGGGTGAAGAGAACAGAGAGAGGGAGTGAAAGAGCGGAAGAACAGGATTTTAGGACCCGTGGGCTGATGCCATCAGGTCCAGTTGCAGAATCAGAGTCGAGGGGTGACAGAAACTTTTCCACCTTGTCAGGAGGAAAGGACACAGAGTCCAGGAGCAGCTGGGTACGACTGGGTACGGTGGGTACAGAGAGGGCTGGGTTTGGGAGACAAGATTTAGAGGCAAACACAGAGTTGAGGCATTCAGCTTTTTCACGTGCGGAGTCAGCTGAGTAGCCATTTGATTAAGAGAGGGAATGGAGGGGGAACAAACACCAGAAACAGATTTGACCAGACGCCACCAGGATTTGGAAGAGGGAGACAGATTATAGAGTTCGGTCTTGAGAACGGAGAGATATTGTTTCCTGGCTCTCCTGTGGGTGGACACACACTTGTTTCTGGCTTTGTGAAAGGAAATGAGATTTCCTTCCGTTGGATTTGCTTTCCAGGAGACGAAGGCAAGTTGTTTCTGGGCAACAGCCTCACCACAAGATTCCGTGTACCATGGACGGGTGGAGGCCGGAGGGGTATGACAACTGAAGACGAGATGGGATAAATCTGTGCATGAGAGAGAGCAATTTACTTTGGAAGAATTCCCAGGATGAGTTGATGTCAGAGGTGGTAGAGATGGGAGACCAGTCCAGATGATTGATGGCTGCTTGAAGACCGAGCCAGTTGGCCTGAGTGAAATGCCAGACTCGTCGACGCTGAGGAGGCTCCCTGAGAATGGTCAGAGAGATGTCCACTTTAACAAGCACATGATCAGATGAGCCGATGGGAGCAGAAGAAGAGCAGCGGACATTTTCAGGGAAGTTAGTCATAGCCAAGTCCAGAAGAGAAAACTGCTCCATTGACTGAGATCTGGGTCGGGAAATTGACAGATTGTGTCAGCCCCAGTGAGTCGCAGAAGTCCTTTGCTGAGGAGCCATGGCTGGTGAGAGAGGTACCCACACCCAGCCAACTGGCATGGTGACAATTGAAATTGATCTTCATTTGATCTTCATTTGATCTTCAATATTTGATCTTCATTTCAACAATATTGATAGATAAAGCAATATCATGAAACATTTAGATTTTGTAGTCCATTGTATAATTTGAATAACCATGAATGCAAATTTCGCATGCGGAAAAAGTAAGTACACCCCAACATTTATCACTCCTTCAAATACCTAAAATTAGAATCAGGTGCACCAGCTCAGGTGCAAATGATTAGAACATCGTTCGAGAGGATCTTGGAGGAACCTGTCTTATTTAAACCTCAGACATTTAGTTTGTTTGCTCTTTGTTGTTGAAGTGTGCGGCATCACCATGCCTAGATCAAAAGAGCTCTCTCTCTAAGGCCTTCAGAAAGAAGGCTATAGATGCCTTCGAGTCTGGGAAGGGATTTTAAAAGATCTCCAAACAATTTAAAGTCAATAATTCGACTGTCCGGAAGATCATCTACAAGTGGAGAAGATTGCAAACAACTGCCAACTTGTTCAGGCCAGGCCGCCCCAGCAAGTTCAGCCCGAGAGCAGACCGCAAGATGCTGAAAGAAGTCTCTAAGAACCCCAGAATGTCATCACGGGACCTACAGGTAGCTCTTGCCAGTGTTGATGTCAAAGTGCACGAGTCTACCATTAGAAAGAGGCTGCACAAATTTGATCGACATGGGAGGTGTGCCAGGGGGAAACCTTTGCTGTCCAGAAAGAACATCAGGGCAAGACTAAAGTTTGCCAATGAACACCGAGGCAAAGACCAGCACTTCTGGAACAATGTGCTCTGGACAGATGAGTCAAAGGTAGAGCTATTTGGCCACAGTACCAGAAGACATGTTTGGCGAAAACCAAAGACAGCATTTGACCACAAGGACCTGATACCAACTGTAAAGCGTTGTGGTGGAAATATTATGGTTTGGGGCAGCTTTGCTGCGTCAGGGCCTGGGCAGCTCAACATCATAGAATCCACTATGAATTCTTCATTGCACCACATGGTGCTTGAGGATAATGTGAGGCCATCTGTCGGAAAGTTGAACTCAACCGAGGGTGGACCTTGCAACATGACAATGACCCTAAACATACCAGCAAATCCACCAAGGAATGGCTGAAAAGAAAGAAATGGAGGGTTCTGGAATGGCCAAGTCAAAGCCGGGATCTAAATCCCATCGAGATGTTGTGGGGGGATTTGAAACGAGCTGTGCATGCAAGAAACCCCTCAAACATCGCACAGCTGAAAGAATTCTGTATGGAGGAGTGGGCAAAAATTTCTCCAAGTCGATGTCAGAGACTGGTAGACATTTATAAGAAACGCCTACTTGAGGTTGTTTCTGCCAAAGGGGGCAAGACCACCTATTAGAGCCAAGGGTGTACTTACTTTTTCCACATGCGAAATTTGCATTTATGTTTTTTTAAATGATACAATGGACTACAAAATGTAAATGTTTCATGATATTTGTTATATTATATCACCTTTATCTTTCAATATTGTTGAAATGAAGATCAAATAGCTGTATGTTGAAATATGTTGAAAAAGGTAAAACTTTACATGGGGTGTACTTACTTTTTCACGTGACTGTACAGGTGAAAACATAACCGGTGGTGGAGGTAACGACCACTGAACTGAAAATATATAGAATGACCATTGCCATTCACACCACACAGGTGGAGATGTAGCTACCGGGCGCCATCTTGGTTGGCACTCGATGCTGGGCGATGGTAATTTCCGTCATGCGTTTGCACGTAATTCAGAGCGAAAAGCGATTGCGTTTTTTCACCTTTTGTGCGATCGTTTTTCAATAATAAACCTATCACAGTTACTACAACACTTTCCTTTAGCCTTTCCTTTTCACAAAAAAAATCGAGAACAAATATTGTTAATTTGGGAGTGTGAAGACCTCGGGACATTTTCATGAAACTTGCGAAGAGTCTGTCCGAATTATTTCACAATGATTTGTTTTTGGTCAAAATTGAAAACATGAATTTAGCTGTCCTTTTATTACGTATCAAAATAATGCAAACTAAAGTGATGAAATGTAATCAACTTTATTAAGTAGGCCCAAATGGTTGGTAGAGTGAACAGCCGAGAGAATGTACATGTCTGTGTGTACAACGTGTGTACATGTAATGTTTGTTTTTGTATGTCACATGATTTTGTCACTATATTCACTCCAGCAGCATGTATATAATCATCCAAGTAACTGGTGTGCGTATATATATGTGTGTGTGTGTGTGTGTGTGTGTGTGTGTGTGTGTGTGTGTGTGTGTGTGTGTGTGTGTGTGTGTGTGTGTGTGTGTGTGTGTGTATATATATATATATGTATATACAGACTTGGCATTTAATATGGAATATTTTTTTTGTGGGGGTGAACTTACTTTTCAAGATGACTTAGAAAAAAAAGTTCATTGGAATTATGTTGAAATTATTCTAGATTTTGTTAATGTGACCTTTAAAAGAAACAAAAACCACATTTGACATTTCGAAGCAAATAAATTGATCCTTGAAAGTGATGTAAACTGATATCGAACTCAATTCACGGACAGTACTGTGTTAAACTTCTGTACGTTTTCCAGAAGTATCTCTTTATTTTGCACATTAGCCAAAAAAAATTTCAACAAAAACAAAAGTTAAATTATGACTGGGATTACGGACAGTAAAATTACAGTTCAGTACTTCGTGTAACCCCCACGAGCATTCCAGAGAACACGTACACGTCGAGGCATGCTGTTCACGAGATTTGCCAAGGCTTGGACAGGAATCGCTTGCCATGCAGTGACAATAGCCTGCTGCAATTCACGCAAAGAGGTCGGCTGCTGGTCCAAATTGTCGATTTGATGCGTTAATTCTGCCCAAAAGTTCTCTATCGGATTCATATCCGGGGACATGGCAGGCCACTCCATATGCTCTACACCACGGTCAGCAAGAAAGTGTTGGATCATGCGAGCACGATGAGGCTGTGCATTGTCATCTTGGAAGACAAAGTTTCCTCGAAAGGCTGCACGAGCAAATGGAAGCAATGTTTCTTCCAGAATGACCCTGTACTTGAACTGGTTCAGGTTTCCATTCAGAACAAGCAGGTCAGTTTTGCCCCCTGCATGAAAAGCAGCCCAAACGGTCACCCCACCACCTCCAGCTTGGACTCTTGGCACTATACAATCTTCGTTGTGGGCTTCATGCACTTGTCTGCGCACTCAGACGCGGCCATCCTGACGATAGACCAGAAATCTAGACTCGTCACTAAAGGTCACGTGATTCCAGTGTCCTGGCTGCCATTGACGGTGCTCTCTGGCCCACTGCAATCAGCGCTGGCTGTGTTGTCTTGTCAGGCGTGGCTTTCTCAGGGGACGCCTGGCACGATAGCCTGCTTGAACCAGTCGTTGGTTGACTAGCCTTCTGGATACAGGCAAATTTGTCAGTTGTGCCACTCAGCCCTTAGCCTATTAGCTGACTTGGTACGGCCATTGCAGAATAACTGGTGCAGCTGGCGATCATCTCTCCTTGTGGTTCTGTGTGGACGTCCTGGCCTCGGTATTGGAGTAGGGACAACCCTCTGAGCATTTCTTTTCAGGATCTTTGACACCTGACCTTCAGTGATGCCATACTGCCGAGCAATAGCATGCTGTTTCATGCCAGAATTTCGTAAAGCCACCACTCCATGACAAACAGCATTGTCAAGTTGACGGACCATCTCCAGAGGAAGCGGCAATAACTTTTGTAGACGTGCAGCAGTTGTTTTCCACTAATACAGAACGCAACAACCCTTATATACCCGATTGTGAAGCCAATCATCAAATGTACCTGTCCTTACATTTTGTCACGCCACCTGTGATATAATCCTTTTATTGACTTCTTGCTGCGAAAGACAATCAGTGACATGGTTCTTTCAACAAAGATATCACCGAAGGGTAAAAGAAACTCACCAGATTGATATACTGAGTTCAGAAAGTAAACCCAAGTCAAGAAAAAAAAAAATTCCATATTAAATGCCAAGTCTGTATATATGCATATATGCACAAAATGGCATTTTAACAGTTGTTTCGCTTTTAAAATCTGGGACACGTTCAAAACAAACGAGATCCGCGAAGCGAGTCGGTCGAGTCATGCTAACCAAGATGGCGACACGGCGGCTACACTTTTCACGGAGTATGAGCGTTCTATATATTTTCAATTCAGTGGCAACAACAACAACAACAACAGAAAAGGCTTGATACAACACAAGTTTGCGCTTACCTTTTCTCTCGTAAGCTCGAAGACAATCCTTCCCTGTCCTGTCTTTGAAAATTGTGGCAAACTTTAAAACCTGATTTTTTTTTATTTTCTAAACAATTTGCCTGGGTTAATTACAATCTATATCCATTAGTTAACCTCTTCCTACTTTGCTTATCTTTAACAAACAGCTTCAGTGGACTAGTATCCTGGATAATGCAATGTTCCCCTTATTCACAGGAGGCCCAAATGAGATCACACGACCATCCCATTCCCATCAAATTCACTACCCATCATTTCCGCTTGCGTGCAATGAATCCCCATTAAGGAATCGAAATACCGCTTTTCAATTATTTTTCTCATTTATTGGCAGCAGTTTGGGTTTCTGTTTCGTAAAAGGTTTTACTCATAAAAGGTCAATGTCAGTCATTTACAGACTTGGTGGTTGGAGCATCCGTGATGAACCTGGGACGTCGCCGGTTAGAATCCTGGCCTCGGAATACCGGACTTTAAAAATGGTACATTTTGCTTCCTTCCTGCTTCCTTCCCGCGCTTGATGCTCGGAATTTTTAAATAAAATAATGGAGCATAGACAAACCTCGTGTGTCATGGCATCTCGTGTGGGGGAGGGGAGGATGGGACGGAAGCCTTGTGGAAAGAAAGCTCACAAGATGGCGTCACTGGTGGCGTCTGTCTGTCTGGTCAAATAAAGGGTGTGTTCCAATAACAAGCGACTTCCTATTGCTTCCCAAATAAGACCTTCCATATCAACTGCTTTGTAAGCCGACTACCCACCAAGTTTTATCAAAACCTGTCCACAACTTTTTGAGATATCCCGCTATGTATCGTTTTTGGCCCTATATCCCCAATGGTGAAGAATCACTTAAAAAATTAAATAATTCCCATATCCGAATCCATATTCAGATCTTCACCAAAATCGAAGCGAATCGTCGTTGTCAGACACCCAACATGTCCACCAAGTTTCGTCCAAATCCGTCCACAACTTGTTAAGATATCGTGCTATATATCATTTTTGGCCCCATCTCCCAATGGTGAAGAATCACTTAACAAATCCTCTGATCCGAATCCGGATTCGGATCTTCACCAAAATCGAATCAATTCGTCCTTGTCCCACACCTAACCTATCCAGCAAGTTTCATCCGAATCCATCCATACCTTTTGAGATATCTTGCTCAAAGAAAAACAGACAGACAAACAGAGGTGAAAACAATCTTCGTCCACCTTCAGTGGCGAAGTTAAAAATGTCACATTTTGGTAAGAAAACTGGAAGAACTGGGAAGGAGTTTGGGACAAAAGGGGGAGGAAGGGAATCGGAGATGGGCATGGACAAGGGGAGGTAAATATTAGGAACGTACCTGGAGGAGGTTTTCTATAACACCACGTCACACATCATCCGGGTTTATAAAATAATCCGATGCAGAATGATCACGAAATTTTAAGAACTTGCTCGAAGGAACCTGTGGGTTCAACTTTAGCCTGCGCCGAAGTACGGTTTGATTCAATGTTCTCCGAGATGGCAAACTGTGCCCCAAATCACTAGATCATTGTACCAGGTTTAATGGGACAGCGAATTGGTTTGTGGTCTTAAGAGGGTTGGCCGTCTTCATCAATTTCATCGTTGCCTTCACAAGATTGCACGATTGCTCTAGATAAGTTCATATAAAGGGGCGCTAATTTGACTCATACACCTGCATGAAGAAGTTAATGTATTTTATTTGCCAGATGTGGGGCGCCTCTTTATGTGAACTTTTCTAGAGCATTACTTGGTTCCTCCTAAGAACACAAGGGTAGTCCAGCATACACATGAGATTTTTTGAATGTCCCTTCTTTTCTATACTTTGCCACATGGCACATACCATATACAAAGAGGCCTTTTCTATGTCCCTGGCATTTAACCCAAGAATATCCCTTGGAGCACAGGCAAGACAATCATTAAGAAGTGGCAGGCATATGGTACCACCAAGACGCTGCCGAGATCAGGCCATCCCTCCAAAATGGATAACAAAGCAAGGAGGAGATTGATCAGAGAGGCCACCAAGAGGAAGTTTGAAAGAGCTACAGGCCTTTATGGCAAAGACTGGTCACTGTGTGCAGGTGACAACAATATACCAAACACTCCACAAGTCTGGCTTGTACAGTAGGGTGGCAAGAAGGAAGCCATTACTCAAAAAAGCCAACTTTGAGTCCCATTTGAGGTTTGCAAAAAAAACACTACAGAGATTCTGAAGCCATGTGGCAAAAAGCTTTGTGGTCTGACGAAACCAAGATGGAACCTTTTGGCCGAAATGCAAAACGTTACGTTTGGCACAAACCCATCACAGCACATCACCCAAAGAACACCATCCCTACTGTGAAGCATGGTGGTGGCAGCATCATGTTATGGGGAAGTTTCTCATCAGCAGGGACTGTGGTCAGGATTGGAGGGAAAATGGATGGAGCAAAATACAGAAAAATCCTGGAGGAAAACCTGCTGCCATCTGCAAGAAAGCTGAAATTGGGACGGAAGTTCACCTTTCACCATGACAACAACCCGAAGCACACAGCCAAAGATACACTGGAATGGCTAAGGAACAAAAAGATAAATGTCCTTGAGTGGCCCAGTCAGATCTCCGACCTAAATCCAATCGAAAATATGTGGCATGACTCGAAGATTGTTGTCCATCAACGGTCCTCACGCAACTTCACTGAGCTTGAACAGTTTTGTACAGAAGAATGAACAAATATTGCCCAATCAAGGTGTGCAAAGTTGGTAGAGACCTATCCCAACAGACTCCCAGCTGTGATTGCTGTCAAAGGTGCTTCCACCAAGTATTAACTCAAGGGGGTGGACACTTATCCAACCAAGATATTCTAGTTTTGTATTTTTAATTAGCTTTCTGAAATTTGTAGAATTTGTTTTTCACTTGAAAGTTGTGGGTTATGTGGAACTAAAGGTGGATAAAGTCTGATTTAATGTAATTTAATTCAAAGCTATAAGGTTAGAAAAGGTGAAATTTTTGAAAAGGGGGTGTAGACTTTCCATAGACACTGTTTATGTTGTAACACGAGCAGCTCTGTGGGATGTTGAGCCACAAACAACCCAGTTATTTGCTGATTAAGGTAAACATCCAACCCACATTGTTACCTGGCCTCATCTGGGCAGGTAATCACACTATAATCAAGGAACATGCCAGTGTCTTTGTTTTGAGCAAGTTGGCCCGATATGTGCTCCACTCTGAGGACATGATGATGGAATTGATGATGGATTGATGGAATTCCAGGCACGAAATCCCATACATACCATGTCGATTTAGTCGTCGTCTCCCAAGGTCCTTGCAATTCATGTAAAAGTACAGTGTTGACCTCATCATGTATGTGATACCATGATTCTCCATGAACCTCGGACACGGTGCCAATAATTCGAAGGGAAAATAAAGGGTTCAACCTGAAGTCCTGCGGCAAGGAACGGGACTTGCGCGGAACAACATTCCACAGCAACAAGGAATCCTGAGGACATTGCAAGAACCACTCGAGCATTTTGCGTCGATTCAAAAACTGCCAAACTCACGATACTTTACCGACAAATCTGTCACTGAAGTGGGAAAACGGTTTCCACAACTTGCAGACACGTCTACAGTAAACTGCCAGGGATTTGACTTTGGAACCGAGAGTTCATGGGTCTTCCAGGGAATGAATAAATCTTGTTGCATTTCCAAATGCAAGTGCAGCTGGGATCGACCCCAATAGCTCGCAAGTGTAGCCTACATTAGGAGAGCGAGCCTTGGTCACGGCACGGCTTGCCGGTGGAGGCAGTCGCAATGAAGGTGTTCTCGTAAATTGTGAGCTAACCTTTCGGCAGAAGTAAAAATGGGATTGTCGAACGAGGGTGTGATGGTTATAAAATGCTCAGGTCGAGCCATTGTGGTTGGATTGTTACACTCAGTAATATTTAACGTATGTTGGCGTCGGCTGTGGTTAGCACACTTTGCATGGTTCAGCAACAACAGAGCCAACAGCTGTCCGCTCGGTCCCTGAGCAACCGCCTTATCAGAGGGGCCAGACGACCACGTGGTCTCGGTAACGGGCGGCTCGAGGGCTGCGGGAGAGGGAGAGGCGAGCCCTGCGCGTGGGAGTCCGCTCAACCAACCTGCGGTGAACAAACCGGCAACACTGACGTCTGTGCGGGCAGCCATAGAACGACATCCCCTCATATGCCGCAGGCTCTTCCTCCAGACTACCCCGCTCCCAGGCCCACGACTCCGTCCCGACTCTGTTCGTTTGACCGTTTGAGGTCGGAGTGCCAAAGGTGCCTCGGGTGGCTTTTCTTTCCACCAGGATGCCCCGCGGCTCACCTTTGGAGCCAAATCTTCGCCACCTGGGGTTGGAGTACAGGCCCCTAGGTGGTATATTTTCTCCAGCAGAGATCTCTTCCAAATCCCACTTCAAAAACGTAATTTTGATAAATTCCTTTATTCAACACTGGCTTCATGTAAAAAGCAGTGCTGGCACACAATGCTGACATTCAATAGTAACAAGTGATAAAGAAGAAGAAGAAGAAGCGGAAGGAGAAGAGGAGGAAGATTCCTGTATTCAACACTGGCTTCATGTAAAAAGCAGTGCTGGCACACAATGCTGACAATCAATAGTAATAACAAGTGATGATGAAGAAGAAGAAGAAGAAGAGGAAGAGGAAGATTCCTGTATTCAACACTGGCTTCATGTAAAAAGCAGTGCTGGCACACAATGCTGACAAACAATCAATAGTAACAAGTGATGATGAAGAAGAAGAAGAATGGGACAAGGAAGAGGAGGAAGATTCCTGTATTCAACACTGGCTTCATGTAAAAAGTAGTGCTGGCACACAATGCTGACAATCAATAGTAGTAACAGTGATGATGAAGAAGAAGAAGGGGTAGAGTAAGAGGAGGAAGCAAAAGAGGCCACTGCATTATGTAAACACAAATCAAACTGAAACGTAACATGGATTGGTTTTGCTGATTTACTGAAATCGGCAGCACTGTAATTTTAAGTAATCGTGGTATGGCCTTTCTATGGCATGGTATTCTAAAAGGAAACACGAAGTTTGTGGCATTTCTAAGGAATTTTTTTGTTAATGTGCATACTTCTCAACAATGTCATTCTGACATGAGCATATTATGGACACTCTGTGAGGTCTTCACCTATATGCCATAACTGCCTCGTGGGGTAACGGGGCTCTGATAATGAGAAAGTAAATTAATTAATCATTGCTATATGCTTTAAATATTGCTTTTCTTCAAAATGCATCTGCAATTATGATTTTTAAAATTCTAAAAAAGAAAAGCATCTTAAAATAAAACACAAAATCCTATTGGAATAAAACCAGAACTTTGAAATACATTAGGGTGTAATATCATCAACAAATATTGCTCACAGACTGGCAGTTCTTTGAATATAGTGCGGGCTACTGGTGTGGACACTGGACTGGGATCCTAGAGGTAGTGGGTGAGGACACTGGACTGGGATCCTAGAGGTAGTGGGTGAGGACACTGGACGGGGATCCTAGAGGTAGTGGGTGAGGACACTGGACTGGGATCCTAGAGGTAGTGGGTGAGGGCACTGGACTGGGATCCTAGAGGTAGTGGGTGAGGACACTGGACGGGGATCCTAGAGGTAGTGGGTGAGGACACTGGACTGGGATCATAGAGGTAGTGGGTGAGGACACTGGACGGGGATCATAGAGGTAGTGGGTGAGGACACTGGACGGGGATCATAGAGGTAGTGGGTGAGAAAACTGGACTGGGATCCTAGAGGTAGTAGGTGAAGACACGACTAGGATCCTCGAGATTGTGGGTGAGGACACTGGACTAGGAGCCTAGAGGTTGTGGGTGAGGACACTGGACAGGGATCCTCGAGGTTGTGGATGAGGACACTGGACTAGGAGCCTAGAGGTTGTGGGTGAGGACACTGGACTGGGATCCTCGAGGTTGTGGATGAGGCAACTGGACTAGGAGCCTAGAGGTTGTGGGTGAGGACACTGGACTGGGATCCTCGAGGTTGTGGATGAGGACACTGGACTAGGAGCCTAGAGGTTGTGGGTGAGGACACTGGACAGGGATCCTCGAGGTTGTGGATGAGGACACTGGACTAGGAGCCTAGAGATTGTGGGTGAGGACACTGGACTGGGATCCTCGAGGTTGTGGGTGTGGAGACTGAACAAGGATCCTAGAGGTTGTGGGTGTGGAGACTGAACAAGGATCCTAGAGGTTGTGGATGAGGACACTGAACAAGGATCCTAGAGGTTGTGGGTGTGGAGACTGAACAAGGATCCTAGAGGTTGTGGGTGTGGAGACTGAACAAGGATCCTAGAGGTTGTGGGTGTGGAGACTGAACAAGGATCCTAGAGGTTGTGGGTGTGGAGACTGAACAAGGATCCTAGAGGTTGTGGGTGTGGAGACTGAACAAGGATCCTAGAGGTTGTGGGTGTGGAGACTGAACAAGGATCCTAGAGGTTGTGGGTGTGGAGACTGAACAAGGATCCTAGAGGTTGTGGGTGTGGAGACTGAACAAGGATCCTAGAGGTTGTGGGTGTGGAGACTGAACAAGGATCCTAGAGGTTGTGGGTGTGGAGACTGAACAAGGATCCTAGAGGTTGTGGGTGTGGAGACTGAACAAGGATCCTAGAGGTTGTGGGTGTGGAGACTGAACAAGGATCCTAGAGGTTGTGGGTGTGGAGACTGAACAAGGATCCTAGAGGTTGTGGGTGTGGAGACTGAACAAGGATCCTAGAGGTTGTGGGTGTGGAGACTGAACAAGGATCCTAGAGGTTGTGGGTGTGGAGACTGAACAAGGATCCTAGAGGTTGTGGGTGTGGAGACTGAACAAGGATCCTAGAGGTTGTGGGTGTGGACTCTTGACAAGGATCCTCAAGGATGTGGGTTCAAATCCAGCAGAAGGAACAGTATTAAGGGATTTGGAATCTAATCTTCAGGTTTTCAATAATTGCTGCAACTGTTGATAAAACAGTAAAACAATTGATAAACATCCAGCTAGCTCATTAACAACCTTATCAATATCTAAATATTTAATAGGGGAGGGAAATTACATCGACACTTTAAGCACAGTAACCCACCTTGCTTTTAATGGTGAAATGTGCTTATCAGAGAGAAGGAAAAATAAAACTTTCACAGCAAATTTGTCGATTGTTTTACTCCAGTAAAAAGCAGTTTTGAACAACCAGAAACTGCTCTACATTAAAGCGTTCATGAAAATTGATCCTAAAAAGAAACCTCCTGAATAAGATCCTAAATTAATTGAATAACAACAGCACCCAGTGCAGGGTACAAAGCACAACCCCGACCCACCTGCTGAAGAAAAATCAAAACAAAAAGTCGAGGAAAGAAAAAAAACATCAAAATCAAAACAAACAAATCACTGCGCGTTGGGAAAGGACATTAGCAACGACTCGAGGTTCCACAGACGTGGATCGAGGCAAATCCCTCTATCTCCCTGGATCTACACTTCCGGTCGCACAACACAGGCCATGGGGTCAGCAACGCGGGCGGTGGCCGCTCCGACAGTCACCGAGGAAGCTCTTATTGCAGGTGACTTGGTGACGATAGTGGCCCGGTAGGTGGGGAGAGTAGGGTCCTGGAGATGGAGTTCTAATCTTCACTCCACCTTGCCAAGCTGCATCTTCCGCCAGGCCTCGGATGCCGTGAACACCAGCGAGTCTATGACCCCGGCAACAGTGAAGGTACCGCCAATGATCGCGCACATCTATTTACCAATGGGGAAAAAGTGATGACAAAAAAGGTATTTTGCTATTGAGCTTCTGCCAATCACCAATTTGAATAGAGCAGAGGAAACCAAATGTCAAGGTATTCCTCATCCTTTTCAAAGGTATAAGGATGTACATCAAAAATGAATATGTGATAGAAGCTGAAAAAAGATCCTCATATCTGTTGGAATTGATGCAATACTTGAAACAAGTAGAAATAAACATTAAAACAACTAGAGCGGCACTCGGTAGAGCGCATACCTCCACCAGGTTGAACAGATTACATTTCGTATACCACTGATAGGCCAGATCTGGATCCGGATCTTCATCAAAATCGAATCAATTCGTCCTGGTCACACACTCAACCTGTCCACCAAATTTCGTCCGAAGCCGTCCATAACGTTTTTGAGATATCCTGCTGACAGACAGACAGACAGACAGAGGGAAAGACAGACAGACAGACAAACAATTGTGGGAGGAAATGTTTAAACCCTGAGAAGAGTCCTCAAAAAGAAACTGCGGTGTAGAAAAATGCCTGAAGAAACCATGGGATAGCCTCATTCTGCTTCAAATTCCCAACTGAGCACAATATAACCAAAGAACATTCTCGAAGCATCTGGAACTGACTACCAAAGACCATTTTCACAAACACGTAGCGTACGATGACCCAAAACAGGAATGGGTTGTTTGGAGAGGTGAAGTGGACAAATGATGTTCCTCATCAACCTCGAAAGAGTGGTGGAACCCTCTGTCAGATGGGAGTATGAGTTAAGAAGGAAGGCCAGCATGCTATGACGTAAGCAGGCCGTGTTAGTGTCATTGCAGCAAGGTCGCACCATATGTTAGAACCGGGGTTATCACATGAGGCATAATCTGCTGTCGGAAGCTATAAAACTCAACAATAGGGAAAGCCAGGGAGTGGGTGAGGGTGGTAGTGATGGCAATCCCTCCCACCTCTTCGGCTATCTGTTCTCTCCAACCAACTTGGCCCAAGCCATCTGGCAGAAATGTCCTTGTCCTGCATGTGATTTATGTACAAGCTCCTCCGTGGGTCGAAAGAGAACAAAGTTGTCGTTACATGTCTCCGTCCACTGACTGCGCCGTACCCTTAGTCCCTGGCAAAAGGCAAGTTGGTGAATAAGGTAGGTGAAGTGAGTGTGGGCTTGCAACTCCTGAGGTCTTAGATGTAAGAAAGTAATTAATTAAATCGAATAGTCTCCATCTTGGTTTCTTCGTCTATCCTTATATCCTTCAAAAGGCAGGAGATTAGGTGAACGGGTGAGCTAAATTGGTGAGATTAATAGTGTAAAAGGTACAATAGCAGGTAAGGAATGATGGTAAGGAGCAATTGCAGTTTGGGAATGACGATGATTGATGGCAGACAAAGTTGGTAGCTTACGGTTGTTATGAAGTGGTACAATGGCTGCCGTCTCTCTTTGTGCTTCACCGTAATGGGGCTCACGTCATAGCGGAACCAGATGGCAGGAATGATTCGACCGGTATGGCTGTAGGACATGTACTCCTGTAAAGCAATGAAATTGCTCTTAATAATAATATTAAATCGCCACAACAAACATTCATGAATCCTTTCACCCTTACCTGCTCGCAATGGTAAACGCAGACTTATTGGAACCAGGAATAACTGACCGAGCCAGTGGATGCCCTTATGTGCAAGCGACACACACGATCCCCATTCTCTATGGGTGTCTCATCGAGGATCCCCTCTCTCCACAAGTGGCCCACCTGCAACTCCTCCGCCTTCAGGAGTGGCCCACCTGCAACTCCTCCACCTTCAGGAGTGGCCCACCTGTAACTCCTCCGCCTTCACGAATGGCCCACCTGTAACTCCTCCGCCTTCACGAGTGGCCCACCTGCAACTCCTCCGCCTTCAGGAGTGGCTCACCTGCAACTCCTCCGCCTTCACGAGTGGCTCCCCTGCAACTCCTCCGCCTTCACGAGTGGCTCACCTGCATCTCCTCCGCCTTCAGGAGTGACTCACCTGCAAATCCTCCACCTTCAGGAGTGGCCCACCTGCAACTCCTCCGCCTTCACGAGTGGCTCACCTGCAACTCCTCCACCTTCACGAGTGGCTCACCTGCAACTCCTCCGCCTTCACGAGTGGCTCACCTGCAACTCCTCCACCTTCACGAGTGGCTCACCTGCAACACCTCCGCCTTCACAAGTGGCTCACCAACAACTCCTCCGCCTTCACGAGTGGCTCACCTGCAACTCCTCCGCATTCACGAGTGGCTCACCCACAACTCCTCCGCCTTCAGGAGTGGCTCACCTGCAACTCCTCCGCCTTCACGAGTAGCCCAGCTGTATGTAACTCCTCTGCCTTCACGGGTGGCTCAGCTGCAACTCCTCCGCCTTTAGGAGTGGCTCACCTGCATCTCCTCCGCCTTCAGGAGTGGCTCACCTGCAACTCCTCCGCCTTCAGGAGTGGCTCACCTGCAACTCCTCTGCCTTCAGGAGTGGCTCACCTGCAACTCCTCCACCTTCAGGAGTGGCCCGTCTGCATCTCCTCCACCTTCAGGAGTGGCCCGTCTGCATCTCCTCTGCCTTCAGGAGTGGCTCACCTGCAACTCCTCCACCTTCAGGAGTGGCTCACCTGCAACACCTCCGCCTTCACGAGTGGCCCACCTGCAACTCCTCTGCCTTCATGAGTGGCCCACCTGCACTCATCTGCCTTCATGAGTGGCTCACCTGCTTCTCCTCCGCCTTCACGAGTGGCTCACCCGCAACTCCTCCGCCCTCACGTGTGGCTCACCCACAACTCCTCCGCCTTCAGTAGTGGCTCACCTGCAACTCCTCCACCTTCAGGAGTGGCTCACCTGCAACTCCTCTGCCTTCACAAGTGGCTCACCTGCAACTTCTCCGCCTTCACGAGTAGCTCACCTGCATCTCCCCCGCCCCACCCACATTCCCACCAGTGGCTTGCTATTGTGACAGTTTGCTGTTGTTGTCGAACTTGTAGGAACTAAAGGACAAGTTTAATTATTGTATAAGTGATCTGTCTCCAAACATTCCGATCTTATATTCACTTCTGCACATCAATGGCCGTGTACATTTAGCATTTGGAAACGCAACATGGAAAAACCGCTCGATTTGCAACAAAGGTGGTCATTGGGACAACTTGGGCTCTGCTGGATAGGCCCTTCCATCAACCCCGGAGCTCGTGACAGTATTTAGATCAGTAATACAGGTGTGTAGGTGCGGCAACTCGGAATAGACCAAAAATTAACTGCACGGGATTTTGTTTTCTGGAATAATCTAGAACAGCGCACATCACACACACAGGTATACCTATAGATGATAAAGGAAGAGACTGAATGATCCTTCCTTTAGGCATTGCCCTGAAAGCTTCTATGTACCGACTGACTACGTAAAACGAGCAAACCTGAAGATGTTTCTATTATTACCAAATCCACCTGATGGACCTGCTGGTATATTCACTGACATCGCAGCACAATGTTGCCGAACAAATACACCACTCACAGGCAAAGTGAAACATCCATGGTTCCGGTAATGCAAAAATGATGATCCGTTTAAACACGACCTGATACTCCAAGTCACCATGAGCCTCCGTTAATTTGTTAAGGATATGCCATTACGCAAAATATCCATGATATACAAGCAACACATATCGCTACAGGTTGTGAGAAGGTGTAACTGGCAAGGATAACATCGGATAGATCAGCAGGCTGCAATTAACCAGAAGATTATTGTTTATTTTGAAAGAAGAGTTTTTCGGGTTAGGGTTTGGGTTCGGGTTAGATGTCTCTGGACATTTTGCTTCGTGTTAGGGTTAAGTTTAAGGTTAGGGTTAGAGTTAGGGTTAGGGTTAGGGTTAGGGTTAGGGTTAGGGTTGGGGTTAGGGTTAGGGTTAGGGTTGGGGTTAGGGTTGGGGCTAGGGTTAGGATTAGGTAGGATTAGGTTTAAGGTTAGGGTTAGGGCTAGGGTTAGGGTTGGGGTTAGGGTTAGGGTTGGGGCTAGGGTTAGGATTAGGTAGGATTAGGTTTAAGGTTAGTGTTAGTGTTAGGGTTAGGGTTAGGCTTAAGGTTAAGGTTAGGGTTAGGTAGGATTAGGTTTAAGGTTAGGGTTCGATGTCTCTGGACATTTTGATTCGTTTTAGCGTTAGGGGTATGGTTAGGGTTTTATACTTCTCCCACCCCAAACCCCCCCCGCCCCCCCCACTTCTCATGCCTTCTGCCCCCAAGCCCTCTTCCTCCCACAGATCCCCCGATGTCTCTGTTCTCTGTTGTTGTACTTGTGTGCTTCCCTCTCTCTCCCCATCTTGTCTCCCGCTCCCTTTATTGTATGTTTTGTGTGTCCGCTTTTTTTGTGTGTGATTAATGTTAGCTCTTACACGAGCCTCGATGTTGTATACAAAAAAAAAGGTTACGTTTAAGGTTAGGGATAGGTTTGTTAGGATTAGGGTTAGGGTTAAATGTCTCTGGACATTTTGATTCGTTTTAGGGTTAGGGGTATGGTTAGGGTTTTATACCTCTCCCACCCCAACCCCTTTCCCCCACCAATTCTCATGCCTCCTGCCCCCAAGCCCTCTCCCTCCCACAGATCCCCCGATGTCTCTGTTCTCTGTTGTTGTACTTGTGTGCTTCCCTCTCTCTCCCCATCTTGTCTCCCGCTCCCTTTATTGTATGTTTTGTGTGTCCGCTTTTTTTGTGTGTGATTAATGTTAGCTCTTACACGAGCCTCGATGTTGTATACAAAAAAAAGGTTACGTTTAAGGTTAGGGATAGGTTTGTTAGGATTAGGGTTAGGGTTAAATGTCTCTGGACATTTTGCGTCGTGTTTAACAAAATAAACAGCAAACCTCAATTGCCTTTTATTCCTCAAATGATCAGGTCAGAAACGTACCACTAGTCACCTCTTTACACCACACATGACACCGACATGGAGTCATGAAAGCAAGACAAATGTCGTTGATCTCGAGTTGTTCTTGACTCTACAGCACAAGTGAGGATGAATTTAAAAGCACCTCGAGCTAATATTAACACCATCAGGATGAGATTCGGGTTCATCGTGATCCCACGTGGTGATGAGCAGAATAATACCTACCAAGATCATTTAAGAGGATCTTACAAGCGCGCTTGTCCTCACCATAACTCCAACCCTCGCACGATGCGAGACAAAGGGAGCAACAAGCCACCATTGGGAATAATGCCCGAGATTCCTGAGAAGCTGGAATAGCATTCTGTAGAGTGCACATATCCGCCCGGCTGAACAGTTTACATTTTGTATCCCACCGATCGGCCGGATCTGGATCCGGATCTTCACCAAAATCGAATCAATTCATCCTTGTCACACTCCCAACCTGTCCACCATGTTCCGTCCGAACCTCTCAATAACCTTTTGCGATATCTTGCTCACAGGCAAGCAAACAGATAAACAGACAGACAAAGAGGGGTGAAAACAGCAGGTGGACAGACGTAAAAAAAACAAAAAAAAAACAAAAAAAAAAAAACAAACGTGTATATATATATATGTAGTTGGTGTTGGCTTAGCGGTTAGGGTGCTGGCTTGGGATCCTAGGATCCTGGGTCCAAATCCCAGTCAATCACTGAATTAACACCAGGGGAGTTGACTCAGCCTGTCATCCCTCCGAGGTCGGCAAATTGAGCACCAGTTCACTGGTAATTCCTTGTGTGTCGCAAGAGGCGACTAACAGAGCTGGCGGCAGGAAGGGCATCCGGCCATAAAACATTGCTTCAAAAAGGGGACCACGGTGCCCAAAAAAGGCCAACCCCTGCTCTACGGGGAAAATTGGCCTCAAATGGTGGTATATATATATATATATATATATATATATATCGAATCGAATCAATTCTTCTTCTTCTGGTGGACTTCCGTTGAACTTGGGGCTGACTCAGAAGAAGACCTTTGTTGGTCGACAATTAAAGATCGACGTCCTGAAGCTACGTCCGCGTCTTATTTAATCTAACGATTATATACTCAATACAAATGAGACGCCCTGCTCGTACTTTGGAGTTTCTACTATTTCTTACAGTTATATATATATATATATATGAAAGTGGTGGGCAAAAACAAAACAATTTCAACTTTATGAAAGGTCGTAGGGTTTCCTTTTATTTATTTTGTCATTTATTAATTTTAACCGAAATGAAATAGGCAGCACAAAAGGAAGAGTAAATCTGGGCTGCGTCTCGTACCTTGTAGGCGGCGGTGTATTGGTAGGACACTTGCTGTATTCCACCAATATCCTCATAGACAGTTGGTACAATTTTCAGCACGTAATCATGTGATACGAGTGCTGTGAATGCACAAATGAAAACATGGAGTCAGAAGCTTTCTCACTCAACCACATACACATCATTGATGCCCAATGTTGGACATACAAGTAACTTGAAGGTTGTCATCCACATTGACCTTACATTCAAGTAGACCGATTGGAGCCACAATGGAGTAGAAACGCAAAGTGAAAGAGGTCTTTATGGAAATAGTGAAGATCAAAAGGATAGCGAAGCAGTAACATCAGATGCCAGGAAACCTGAAGGTCGGAGTTCAAGTACAAGCTTGCTCTGACAACCACCACCAGCAGGTGCAACAGCGAAAGATAACAGCCACTCGTTGAAATTGATGAGAAAGTAGGAGGCCACCAAACGTACAGTTTACTTCCTGGTGGTCGGTGTTCTCAAGGGCATTGAAGGCACCCAGGACGTTTCTGCCCTGCAGACACAGATGTGGAGGAAATAACATCGATATCCAGGTGGAGTGACCATGTGGTCTTCAAGTTGAAACATCAGCGCTGGTAGATTATTGGAGTGATTAGAAATATAAAAAATTAACAAAGTGCAAAACAAACTTGAGATGTAGGTTGATGATGATAGGAATATGAAAATTACAAATAAAGAGGGGGAAAGGTTGAAGAAAGAAGTGTATGAGAGAATAAGAAAAGAATGAGTGGAAACTTGAACCAACTCGAATGGCGCACGGTGGAGAGCATACCTCCACCAGTCTGAACTGTTTACATTTTGTATACCATTGATGGGCCGGATCTGGATTCAGACCTGAACCAAAATCGACTCAGCTTATTCTTGACACCTAACAAACCTGTCCACCAAGTTTCGTTCAAATCCGCCCACAACTTTTTTTTAAATATCGTGCTACATATAATTTTTAGCACTATCTCTCAATATTGAAGAATCGCTTTAAAATTACAGTATCCAGATCCGGATCTTCACCACGATCTAATCATTTCATCCTTGTCACACCCAACCCCTCCATCACGTTTCGTCCGAATGCCTCCAGAACTCTGATATATCGTGCTCACAGACAGATAAACAGACAGACAGACAGGGGTGGAAACATAACCTCCATCCACCTTCAGTGCCTGATGTAATTAGGGAAGACAGAGGCAAGGTAAGTAAATAATAGAGGAGAGTAGAGGGGTGGTGAAAGGGAACACCAAAGTTTGCAAAAGTTAAACGGCAACCATCAACGGCTAAATAGCGAAGATTGTGGCAGACACGATGGCTCACTGGCGCGGTGACATCATTCCGCGCACCAAGAGGGTGTCGGCCACGCCCGAGGGGTAGGCGTGGCCTCGGGATATACACGGGGCGCGCAGCCCCGAGCACTTCAGTGCTACAGTTTGAGCTATTGAATAAAGACTCTTTTGACCCTACTCGTTGTGGCTTACCTTCGTTGGCAAACAAGTTGCGTGCATAGCACCACGCTACATTGGTGACCCCTTTTGGTTCAGCCGTCGCTGACCACAGAACGTGCCATGGCCAACAACGCGGTAGCGGTGAAGCTCCCTGAGTTTTGAGAAGCTCAGGCCGAAGTATGGTTCGTGCAGGCCGAGGCACAGTTCCAACTTCGAGGCGTAACGGCGGATGAGACGCGTTATTACCACGTCATCGCCGCCCTCGGGCCCGGCACAGCCGCCCGAGTCGTGTCCGTCCTGCGGAACCCACCGGCCGACCACAGGTACGAGGCGCTCAAGCATCTCCTCATTGCCACGTTCGGCCTCACAGAGTGCGAGCGGGCCGACCGCCTCCTGGACCTTCCCGAACTCGGCGACACACGACCATCGGTCCGGATGGACTACATGCTTTCGCTGCTGGGTGACAAAGCCCCGGATTTTTTATTCCGGGCGCTCTTTCTACGCCAGCTACCGGCACAGGTACGCCTCGCGTTGGCCGGTTCCAAAATAAAGGAACCCCGCGCTCTGGCCGTCGAGGCCGACAATTTTTTCGCGGCTTGTGACACGCGGGCGAGAGTCGGTGCGGCCATCGCGGATCCCGAGGCTGATGCTGATGCACACCTCGTGGATCCCGAGGCTGATGCCGATGCACACCTCGTGGCCGCCACCACGCCCCGCCCACCACCACCGCGAAAGCCGCAGCCTCCGCCTCCGCCGAAAACCTGGTGCCGTTTCCACGCCAGGTTTGGCCACAGGCTAGGAATTGTTGCCTGCCATGCTCGTTTGGCAAGTCGGGAAACTCCCGGGCCAGCGCTCGGTAGCGGCTTTGAGCGTCGGCCTTTCCGGCAGCCTCCTTTTTGTCATGGACACCTTGTCCGGGCGTCACTTCCTCTGCGACACAGGCGCACAGGTGAGCTACCGCCTCCACGTCCGACAAGCGAACCGCGGGCCGGGGCCCAGCGTTGCTTGCAGCCAACGGTACACCCATATGCACATTCGGGAAGCGCTGCCTCTCCCTGCGGTTCGGAGGGCAACGCTTTCAATGGACGTTGGTAAACGCCAGCGTGCCCATGGCATTGCTCGGTGTGGACTTCCTATGTGCAAATGGGTTGTTGGTGGATGTGAAGAACAGATGCCTCGTCCAGGCCGAAACGTTCAGCTCGCTTGCTTGCATGCTGAGCAGTTCGTTGGGCAGCTCCCTGAGCGGCTCACCGAGCGGCTCGCCAAGCGGCTTGCTGAGCGGTTTGGTCCCAGCGAGGTTGGTCTGTACGCTTCCGGCAGCGGACGAGTTCACCCGCCTCCTCGCCAGCTTCCCGGCCCTCACGCGGTCCACCTTCTCGGCGGTGGCTGTCAAGCACGGGGTGGAACATTACATCCCCACCGTCGGGCCACCGGTCTACACCCGGGCACGCCGCCTCGAGCCGACGGAGCTCGCGGTGGCGAAAGCGGAGTTCGCTACGCTGGAGCGGCTGGGCATCGTACGGCACTCCAAGTGTGCTTGGGCGTCGCCACTGCACATCATGCCGAAGCCCGGCGGGGGATGGCGGCCATGCGGAGACTACCGCCGCCTCAACGATGCCACCACCCCCGACCGCTACCCGGTCCCTCACATTCAGGACTTTTCCGCCCGGTTGGCGAAAATGTCCTTCTTTTCTAAGGTGGACCTCATCCGCGGATACCACCAGGTCCTCGTCAGGCCGGAGGACATACCGAAGACGGCCGTCATTACACCATTCGGCCTCTTCGAGTTTCTTCGGATGCCCTTCGGGTTGAAGAATGTGGCTCAGGCGTTCCAACGGTTGATGGACAACATCTTGCGCGACTTGGATTGCATTTACGTCTACCTGGACGACATCCTCGTCACAAGCACGTCCCACTAAGAGCACCTCCGCCACCTCCGCACGCTCTTCGAAAGCCTGGGCCAGCATGGCCTGATCATAAACCCCGCCAAGTGCCGGTTCGGAATTGCCGAAATCGACTTTTTGGGGCACCGCGTCACCAGGCACGGGGCCACCCCCTTACCGGCAAAGGTGGAGGCGGTCAAGGGGTTTCCGCACCCCCGCACAATCAGGGGGCTCCAGGAGATCCTGGGCATGGTGAACTTTTACCACCGTTTCCTGCCCCGCATCGCCCAGCTCCTGCGCCCCCTGCACGAGGCCCTCCGGGGGAAGCCGTTCAAAGGTGACGTTGTTTGGACCGAGCAGAGGGATGCGGCGTTCGCGGGAGCGAAGCTCGCCTTGGCTAACGCCACCATGCTCGCGCACCCGGCGCTCGATGCACCGATCGCCCTCACCACCGACGCGTCAGACTACGCGGTGGGCGCGGTGCACGAGCAATGGGTGCGTGGCGCTTGGCAACCGCTGGCGTTTCTCAGCCGGCAGCTTCGCCCGCACGAACGCCGGTACAGCACCTTCGACCGCGAGTTGCTCGGGCTCCACCTGGCGGTCCGGCACTTCCGCCATCTGCTCGAGGGCCGTTCGTTCATGCCCTTCGTCGACCACAAGCCCCTGGTCTTCACGATGGCCAAGGTCGCCGAGCCATGGTCGGCCCGGCAGCAGCGTCACCTCTCGGCCGTGTCCGAGTACACGACGGACATCCGGCACGTCGCGGGAAAGGACAACCCGGTGGCGGATTGCCTTTCCCGGTCTGTCGCCCACGCGGTCCACCTCGGGATCGACTATGCCCGGATGGCGGCGGACCAGACCGCCGACCCCGATGTCCAGGCCTTGCGGACCGCCGTCACGGGCCTCCGCGTCACCAAGGTGCCATTCGACGGCACGGGCACGGCCCTCTTGTGTGACGTCTCCCTCGGGCGGCCTCGCCCGATCGTGCCCGCGGGCTGGCAGCGCTGGGTTTTTGTCGCCATCCACGGCCTGTCCCACCCGGGCACAAAGGCCTCCCAGAGGCTGGTCGCCGACAAGTTCGTCTGGCATGGCCTCCGGAAGGCCGTCCGCGATTGGACCAGGACGTGCCTCGCGTGCCAGCGCGCGAAGGTGCACCGCCACACCCAGGCCCCGTTGGCCCTGTTCACGGTGCCCAAACGTCGGTTCGACCACGTTCACGTGGACTTGGTGGGACCTCTGCCCCCCTCGCGGGGTTTCACCCACGTCCTCACCATGGTGGACCGCACCACCCGGTGGCCGAAGGTTGTGCCTTTGGCGGCGACGACGGCGGCGGACGTCGCGCAGGCGTTCATCGCCACCTGGGTTGCCCGGTTCGGCGCCCCCTCGGACATCTCATCCGACCGCGGCCCCCAGTTCACCTCGGAGCTCTGGGGGGCAGTCGCGCTGGGGCTCGGCGTCCAGCTGCGCTGCACCACGGCCTACCACCCCCAGGCCAACGGCCTGTGCAAGCGCTTCCAGCGCTCCTTGAAGGCCGCACTCCGGGCCACCCTCCGCGACGGCGGCTGGGTCGACAGGCTCCCCTGGGTCCTGCTAGGCCTCCGGACGGCGCCCAAGGACGACCTGTGCGCATCCGTGGCGGAGTTAGTCTTCGGAAAACCACTGCGGGTGCCGGGCGAGTTCCTCCCCGACTCCACAGCACCATGGGCCGTGGCGCAGCAGCGCTCCGCACTGCAGGAGACCGCCCGGAGGTTCGCCCCAGTCCCGACGGCACACCACGGGTGACCGCCAACGCACGTCGCCCCGGAGCTTCGCACGGCGGAGTACGTGTTCGTCCGCCACGACGCCCACCGGACACCGCTGCGGCCCCCGTACGACAGGCCCTTCCGCGTGCTGGAGACCGGGGCGAAACACTTCACCCTCGACATTGGCGGTACTCCTGACCACGTTTCTGTGGACCGCCTCAAGCCAGCCCACCTCGACGTGGACCACCCCCCATCAGTGGCTCGGCCCCCGCGTCGGGGCCGCCCCCCAGCGAGCGGACCTCCGGTACCGCCCAGCCCCGCCGGCCCCCCCCCCCCCTGGTCCTGCACCCATCCCAGGTGCCGCCGGGGGCATCCCAGATGACGTCCCGGCATCCCAGACGCCACCAGCTGCCAGAGGGCGCTTCGGCCGGGTCATCCGTTTGCCCCGCAAACTGACCCTTCAGGTGCGCGGGAATTCTGGGGGGGGCGTGTGTGGCAGACACGATGGCTCGCTGGCGCGGTGACATCATTCCGCGCACCAAGAGGGTGTCGGCCACGCCCGAGGGGTAGGCGTGGCCTCGGGATATACACGGGGCGCGCAGCCCCGAGCACTTCAGTGCTACAGTTTGAGCTATTGAATAAAGACTCTTTTGACCCTACTCGTTGTGGCTTACCTTCGTTGGCAAACAAGTTGCGTGCATAGCACCACGCTACAAGATTAAGAGGAAGAGAGAGAAATGGATTGATGAGATAAGAAAAGAGAAAAATAGAGATCGGAAGGGATAAATAAATTAAAGAAACTGGAGAGTTCCATTGAACACCCTACCCCATCCAGAGTTCAAGTATATTGTGATGTGGAAGGGCGTGAGGGGATCCATCGCTAGACTGTGGTAAGTGTACGATGGTCCATGTGTTTCGAATAGGTTATATTGCCATGTAGGAGGCAGCGTATGTAATTTATAGACAAGGTAGACACAATAATTTCATGTGTAAACACCTCTTGTTTGTGGGTAAAGCTATGTGAGGAGTTCCCATCATAGAGGCACATACATATGTGATGTGCGTTACAAGGCCGTCGCGATCTGTCTGGCCAGTGTGTGTCAGCCATGGTGGCACAGTGTGCTGTGGAGCTAGAAGTGCCAATGTATCTATATTTTTGTTGGGGCCACTCGTGGGCAGGACGATCAGGAGAGGACTCTGCACATGAAGCGGAGAACGAGAGTTCAAGAATGAGCTGGTGGAAGGAGGACGAGAAGCTGGTCACGGAGGAGTTTTGTGATGAGACATTGATCGTGGCTTTGTCTCTGTGGAATTGACGCAAGCTTGGATCACGCTGCCTTTGGAGAAAGGAAGGAGCCACCTCGCTTGGAGGAGTAAAGAAGAAGATCCTGGAGAGTGGACAGAGGGCAGACCAGGTGGCCTCGTCTGAAAAGGACAAAGAGGACCACGAGGCCTGGTGGAGAGGCTGATCGTTGCTGGCCTTCCTCCTGGCTGATTTTCATCATGCTTTGTTTGGCTTTCTGAATCTTGGATGCTACTCGTTGTTGGCACTGCCCGTGGCAGTTTTACTTTGTCTTTGGATCAACTTTGTCACTGGCTCTCGTCTCGCACCTGCTTTCCAAAGTGGGCTGCAATGAGTCCTGTGTCCACCCTGCACATCGTAGACAAAGGGAAGTTTCACCTGCATTCTTATCCTGTTGTACAAGTGTGATCCGTGGCCCCTAGTTCGGAAGTTTTACGGAACGGAAACATTATGCCAAACGAATGGGATATGCTGTGTCGGACGAGAGAAGAGTATGTAAAGCTCATCAGGGGTAAATTTTCCAACACCATCTATGTAATAATAGCGTAAGGACTCGACTTTGTTATCCCATTTACGCCGCACCCAGTGACCCGATGCCCACGGCACTAATGGATTTACGATCTACGAACCACGCTCTTTGTTTATCACGTACAGCCATACTCGAAAAATCTGAATTAGCCGACGTTGGGGCCCAAAAGCATCCGATTAACTGCCGATACGACGCCATCTTACGACGCCATCGTATTGGCATCTGCTGGGCGAAGGCGAAGCAAGCCGTCTGCTGATTGGTCAGGCGAAGGCCAAAGCAAGCCGTCCACTGAGTGGACAATCCAGAGCATGCATTTGTGCCGGTGTCGGCGATCGTTGTTCATATACGCACTCTTCATTCTCATCTTTCTTCCTAACTCTTACTCGGACAAGCAAATCCCCTATGCCATCCATAATGGTACACTCTATCCATACACCACATTCTCCCTTCCATGGATGTTCCACGCACCATTGTATTGGCGTCTGCTGGGCGAAGGCGAAGCAAGCCGTCCGCTGATTGGACAGGCGAAGGCGAAAGCAAGCCGTCCAGTGAGTGGACAATCCAGAGCATGCATTTGTGCCGGTGTCGTCGATCGCGGTGTACTACACCACATCCTCCCTTCCGTGGATGTTCCACGGGTTTCGGCTAGTGATGAATGATGACACAAAGGTGTGGTTGGTGATCACAACCACTTCTACCATGCATTTAGAATTTGACAAACCCACATACGTACACCTTAGTAACTACGGTTAAGGCATTATCTAGGGCAGAGGAGACTTGGATAAAGTTATCTGGAAAATCACCACTTTACCCAGTGGGTAAAGTTATCCAAGCTTTGAGGAATGGAAATTATCCAGTAAATAGATAATACAATTTATCCCCCGGATAAGTAATAATTTATCCCCAGGATAGCGTTTACGTGAGCTTTGAGCAATCGGGTACAGGAATCAGTTTAGTTTATGTCTGAGATCCCCTCCTAACCCCCTTCTGTTTCAACCCTCCAATTACCCCACCATTTGCTGTCCCCACACCCTCAACCCCCACAACCATTCTCTTCCTTTTCTCCACTTACAGCACACTCTCCTGCTCCTGCTTTCCTCCACTACTTATGTAATATGTAGGTAATCCCTAACTGGATGTAAATTTGTTCCTAATAAATAGTGGGTACACAGAGAGGACAACTTTACATGTTTCGTTGCTGAGAATGAAGAACTTGGGTTTGTGGGGGAGTGGAGAAGGAGAGGGTCATAAGGAAGTTCCGTCGTTGTGTGCCAAGGCTACTGCTAACCACCGAAAAAAGCTGCTGAAAGGGAAGCATTTGCTCTTTTATCTGTATTTTTAATAACAGCAACCTTGGTGGTGGTGTTGCACAGCAGCCTTCACACCAAGGCCAAAGTGATGATGCAGATGAGGCGCCAAAAAGAGGAAAGGAAGGAGGAAGGGAAAATAGATTTTGGAGGTAAAGGGGTGAAAGGGGACAAAGGAATGGGAAGTGTATATCATAAAAAGAGAACAACTCATTCAAATCAAAATGAAATAGGCCTACAACTTTACAGGGGCATTCATATAATAGGTCTGATGGACCGCTGGTAGCGTGTACCTGTTGCTGTGTTTGGGCCTGGAGACTACCTGCTTAAATCTCTCTATCCGGGTTCTTCCCGCCATCTTTGTTCTTTGTCCCTTTCACATTTCTTTCTACTTTTTCACATTTCTCTTTGTTCATTTTCATTCTTGCTTTTTCTTTTCTTTTATCTCTTACTCTTTATCTATCTGTCCAAGGAGAAGTAAATTATTGCAGAAAGTTTTCTGTAAGACTCACTAGGCTGTGCCTGGATGGGTTTGAGTGTTGTGGATCAGCGGCTGAATTGCGAATCCTATCCAGGCTCCTTCTGAGGACTCCATCTTTGCTCTTTCCTTGTTCAGGTTCTTTCTGGTGACTCCATATTTGCTCTTTCCTTGTTCGGGTTCTTTCTGAGGACTCCATCTTTGCTCTTTCCTTGCTCGGGTTCTTTCTGAGGACTCCATCTTTGCTCTTCCCTTGTTTGGGTTCCTTCTCATAACTCCATTTTTCCTCTTTCCTTATTAGGATTTATTTTGATGACTCCATTTTTCTTCTATCCTTATTTGGGTTCCTTCTCATAACTCCATCCTTGCTCTTTCCTTATGAGGATTCTTTCTGATGACTCGCTCTCTGCTCTTTCCTTGTTCGGGTTCCTCCTGATGACTCCATCTTTGCTCTTGCCTTGTTCAGGTTCCTACTGGTGACTCCATCATTTCTCTTGCCTTGTTCGGGTTCCTACTGATGACTCCATCTTTGCTCTTTCCTTATTTGGGTTCCTTTTGATGACTCCATCTTTTCTCCTTGCTTATTCGGGTTCCTTCTGATGACTTCATCTTTGCTCTTTACTTCTTTGGGTTCCTTTATCTCTTCGCTGATGACTCCATCCTCTGCTGTGACATCCCTCATCCTTCAGACAAACAAGCTGCAGCCTTTTCCCTCTCTTCAGACTTTGAAAAATCACAAGCTGGTCAAACATTTGGAATGCCTTTCAATCCCGACAAATCGCACACTCTCACTCTTTATCTCCGAAAAGACCATTTGGTGAACCCACCTATCTACATTTGTTTTTATTATTTTTTGGAATTTTTTTTGGTATACAGAGTCAAGGCTCATGTAAGAGCTAGCACATTATACACGATAACATGCACAGACCCATAAAACATACAATAAATAAAGGGAGTGGGAGACAAGAGGGGGAGCGAGAGGAAAGCATACAAGCACAACAACAGTAGAGAACAGGGACGTCGGTAGATCTGTGGAAGGGAGAGGGCCGGTGGGCAGAGGGTATGGGGGGGAGAGAGAAGGGGTACATGGTATAAAGCAAATAAACATTGCTAGGAATTTCAGGAAAGAAGTTGGAGATTGAAAGAGGTGGATTTGGGGTGATTTATCCGGGGTAGAAATGATCAAGGTTTTGGATGGGGGAGATGGTGGTGAACAGCTGTTTTAAAGACCTGGAGGGAGGATTGGGATTGAAAAGAGTGTCGGGGGTTTGTTCCAGAGGCGGGAGAAAAGAGGAATGAAAGAGTGAAGGTGAGCAGAGAGCTTTTTTTTGGTAGTTTAACCAGAAGAGGGTTGCTGGCAGATCTTGTGTTCCTGCAGGAATATTTGGGGGACAGAGCACAGACAGAACAGGATGAGCGAGGCTTAACAATAATATTGAAGGAGTTCAACCCCTCAAAATTGTGGGTCTCATTGTCATCCATGATCTTTTTTGGGCAAACCACATTTCAAATTTGGCCCCCAAAGCCAGCCGCCGACTGGGCATACTCCGTCATACAAAGTCCTTCCTTTGACACACCTGAACTTCTGTCCACCTGCAAGGCCTTCACCTGCACCTTGACAGAGTACTGCTCTCCCCTTTGGGCTGGCTTCCCTGCCTCACGTCTTGCTAAGCTTGATGCTGTGGAAACCAGGGCCTTCAAGATTTTTGGAATCTGCCACCCTGTAGCTGAGTCTATGGGCCTATCACTTTGCCATCACAGACAGGTCAGTGGTCTCTCTATCTTCTACCACCTACTTTCTGATCTTGCACCTTCTGCCCTATCCATGCTTTTGCCCTCCAGGTTTGGAGGGCACATGTGGTCCACCATTAACTCTCTTATCGTTAAAATTCCTAAATCCAGGATCACTGTTTACTTCCACTCATTCATTCCTCTTTTTTCCCACCTGTGGAATGAACTTCCACATCCACTTCAATCTCATTCTTCCCTCGAGATCTTCAAGACAGCTGTTCACCACCATCTCAGATCATCCCCCATCCAAAACCATGATCCTTTCTACCTCCATAACGTCTCCCCAACCCAATTCTTTCCAACCCTGCAGTTTTTCTTTCCTCTGAGTTTGCGGCTGTATCCATTTTGTCCACCCCTTACCCCTCCTGTGTCCTTCCCGAGCCTTCATTCGTCCCCACATCCCTTATTTCTTCCTCTATTTTGTCCCTCATCCTTCTTGTTGTTGTTGTTGTGTATATTGTATGGAAAAAATTGGTGCTTTACAGACGGGGCTGCATCACAAAGTGCACCGTCCCACATGTGGATGTGAAACTGCATGTCCTGTCTGCTAGCATTAGTTCATGGACGTCAAAGATTCCGTGGTGTCTTTCACAAAGAATAGGTGAGGTATCATCAGATGTCCTCAAAAATTTACTCATTTTCATCCCAAATCAGCTCCAGTCGAACGTCAGGCCTGACCAATCGGTCCGCGAAAGACTTGGGCCAAAAACGTTCACCGGCTGATCCCCCAAAGTTGGAATAATTCGGGCCATTTGCTAATTAGTAGTAGTTTGTGTCTTGGAAAAGAAAGGATCTGAAAATTTTCAAGTTGTTGATGTTCCGTATGGAGCTTGTGGCTGCGGGTCACATCATATTCTGGAAGCTCGGCTGTGCCGCTGATGTAGTGCCCACTGTTACCAGTAAGCTGATACTCATTTTGTCGACCCCATGGAGCAACATGAAAGAGAGCGCACCTTGATGATGTTCCCAAAGGTGAGCTTGTGCAGGACGTGAGACATGTCGGGATTTTCGGGTTGACGTGCAGCACTGTGCGTCGATACATGGAAGTTTCCAGGAACCTGCAAAAAGAAGACATTGGCAGGTGGGATGCCAACCAAACAGGGCACGTGACCATGTCGTTTATCCGAGGGGGGACAATAGGGGGCGCAGGTAGATGTAACGCGAGATACCAACCTTGTTGATGTGGAAGTTGCTCTGAAATCGACAACCTCGACCTTCATTCAAGACTATCTTTTCAGAGTCCTCCTGGTGTCCAACCTCATGTCGTCCCATTTCATCTTGAATATCCAAACCAACCACTGTTCCAGGTAAACGTCGAGATGACAGAGTTAAACAAAAGTTAAACATCGTCGGAAAACAAACGACAACCTTCAAATAGTCGTACGTTGGCTTTGTAAGGGAGAGGGAAATAGTCATTAAAGGCAATGATCAAGAATCAGTAGCAATGGCGGCTGGTCAGGTGGCCTAGAGGTGTGTGCACTCTCAACTATGACCTGCTCTCAACCTCAATCCTGACCCAGCTATAAACTCCCATCCTGGTGACGAATCGGCAGGCAGGCCGATTCGTCAACGTGTGTGTCGTCCCTGGGATGTACCCGGTCTACGGGCATTAACGAAAACTGGGGGAGTCATCACCGGATGAATTCCATGAAAATCGTCACCCACGTGTGATTCCGTCACATTACCTGGTCTGCCTCACTGAGAGTAGTACTCGTCTGTAGCCATGTGACAGTTCTGGTTCAATACATATAATTGAATTCTCTCTGCTCTTCTTAGCATTCAAGATAATTACCTTATATGTTCAAAATTAGAGTGCACATGGTGATTCCGTCACGATGGAATTCATGCCCGGCATCCTGAACAAATTACAAATTCCTGTCGCCTTCAATCGGACGTCAAGTCTGGCTTCAGTTTGTGAAAGATTGGCACAAAAGTGTTCCCCGGCCGAAGAAGGTTTGCAATATTTGGGCCCGTTAAGAGGAAGAAGAAGAAGAATATGCGAGTGGCACCTCGTACCTTTCAGAACACGTCATCACTTGCACGTGGACCAATCTAGTTGAGAGTTTGTTTCCGGTTCTTAAATCCTGATAAACCTCAGAAAATAACATGTCCGATAAGCATCTGTTTGAACAACCGAGTCACAAAAGATTTCATTTGTCGTCTCCTTCAGACTTCTGACTCAGGAGAAAAAAGTACAGTGGTGGCGCCATGTTTGTTTATTTATTTAGTTGGAAAAAGAAACACTTCTTGTTCCGCTTTCACATTCGATGGCACTTTATACGTCATTTCGGGAGTTTCGTTTTTTGTTTTACTCTCAGATGCCTAACTCCATTTCAGTTTCGGCCGACACCAGAAGTATTGGGACATCCATTTCCCACGGGGTGTCACTGACTCACTGTACACGAATACAGTGCTTTTCACCAGATGTTGCTCTTGTGCCAACTTTCAGAGAAAGTGTTTCAGAACATTTCCATGATGTTCCATTAGTGGTTCGATTGGGTTCAGGTACACACTGCAATGGCCATTGCAGATTTTCAACATTGTTGTCCTCAAATAGCAACATGGCAAGCTACGTCATCGTGCTGGTGGGCATAAGGGTCCAGCAGAGTAGCACATTGAGGGTATTAGTGCTGCATTGTCCAAAATGTCGCAAGGGCACACTTTTAAGCACATAGTCCTCACAAGATGGTGAAGATGGAGTACAATTACCTTTTTGTTATGCGAAATCGAGGCTCATATAAGAGCTAACACATAGAACATATAATAAAGGGAGTGACAGACACGAGGGGGAGAGAGAGGGAAACACAAAAACAGTAGATAACAGGGACATCGGTAGACCTGTTGGAGGGAGAGGGGGCTGGCCGCTGGGGCGGGGTACATGGGATAAACAAGGACTTTCAGGAAAAAAACCAGGGAATTTGAAAGAGGTGGGTTTGGGGTGGATTAACTGAAGGAGAAAAGATCAAGGTTTTGGATGGGGTAAGATAAGAGATTTTTTTTTTTTTTTTTTTTTTTTTTTTGTATACTGAATCGAGGCTCGTGAAAGAGCTAACATTTACTTCACAAACAAATCAACCAGACAAACAAAATATATAAAAAGAGGGAGCAGAAAACAAGATGGGGAGAAAAGGTGAAGCACACAAACACAACATTTGAGAGCAGGGAGATGTGTGGAAGGGAGAGGGCTTGGGGGGAGGAGGCATGGGAAGGGGGGGGGGGGGGGGTGGAGGGAGAAGTATAAAACACAAGGACACCAATGACTTCCAGGACAGAAGTTGGTATTTCAAAAAAGTGGAATTGGGGTGAAATTAGCGGGGGTAGAAAAGATCAAGGTTTTGGATGGGGGAAGATAAGAGATGGTGGTGAACAGCTGTTTTAAAGACCTGGAGGGTGGAGTGGGATTGAAGAGAGTGAGGGAGTTTGTTCCAGAGGCGGGAGAAAAGAGGAATGAAGGAGTGAAGGTGAGCAGAGAGTCTTGATTTTGGCAGTTTGACCATAAGAGGGTTGCAGGCAGATCTTGTGCGACCTGTAGGAATATTTGCGGGACAGAGCCCAGAGAGAGCTGGGGGGGCAAGGCCAGAGAGGAGTCGGTAGAAGATGGAAAGACCACCAACCTGCCTGCGGTGAGTGAGTGAGAGGCCCTTGGAGTTAGCTTCATCGCGGGAGATTCCAATGATTCTGAATGCTTTGGTTTCAACAGCGTGAAGACGAGCTAGGTGTGAGGCAGGAGCACCAGCCCAGAGGGGAGAGCAGTATTCCATTGAGCTGCGGATGAAAGCCTTGTATGTGGAGAGGAGCTCAGGTGTGCCAAGGAAGGACTTCGCACGACGGAGGATGCCCAGTCGGCGACTGGCTTTGGAGGCCAGATTTGAAATGTGGTTTTCCCAGGAAAGATCATGGCAGATAGTGAGACCCAAAAGCTTGAGTGACAGAACTTCTTGGAGAGGATTATTCAGAAAGTGGATGGGAGGGTTGTCCAGTCGGTCTTTTCGGAGAGACATCGTAAGAGTGTGAGATTTGTCAGGATTGAAAGACATGTTCCACTTGTTTGCCCAGTCTGTGATTTTGTCCAGGTCTGCAGAGAGTGAGGAGGCAGCAGACTGCCGATCGGAGGGATGAAGAATGGAGCGACAGAGAGTAGAGTCATCAGCAAAGAGATACAGAGGCTTTTCAAGAGAGTCAGAGAGATCATTGATGAAGACCAGAAAAAGGACAGGGCCTAGAACACTGCCTTGTGGAACTCCAGCCTGAACAGGAAGAGGAGATGAGAGAAACCCATTCAGGGCCACACGTTGACTACGACTAGAGAGGAAGTCCGCCAGCCATGCGTGGAGATTTCCATGGATACCAAAAGAGGAGAGTTTGGTGAGCAGAGCGGGGTGCCAGACCGTATCGAAGGCACGTGATATGTCAAGGGAGACTGCTCTAATTTCCTGTTTGGCATTGAGGACCTCCATCCATTGTTGAGAAAGCAGAAGCAGCATGTCCAGAGTAGAGTGTCCAGGTCTGAAACCAAATTGATGATCAGAGATCAAGCCATTGGAGAAGAGGAAAGATTTCATATCTGAAGCAATGATGGATTCCATGACTTTGCTGATAATTGGGAGAAGGCTGATTGGTCTGTAGTTGCTGGGATCTGTTTTTGCACCTTGTTTGTGCAAAGCGGTGATGTTGGCAGATTTCCAAGCAGATGGAAGATGACCTTGAGCAAAAGAGAGGGTGAAGAGAACAGAGAGAGGGAGTGAAAGAGCGGAAGAACAGGATTTTAGGACCCGTGGGCTGATGCCGTCAGGTCCAGTTGCAGAATCCGAGTCGAGGGTTGACAGAAACTTTTCCACCTTGTCAGGAGGAAAGGACACAGAGTCCAGGAGCAGCTGGGTACGACTGGGTACGGTGGGTACAGAGAGGGATGGGTTTGGGACACAAGATTTAGAGGCAAACACAGAGTTGAGGCATTCAGCTTTTTCACGTGCGGAGTCAGCCGTGTGGCCATTTGAGGTGAGGGAGGGGAAACAAACACCAGAAACAGATTTGACCAGACGCCACCAGGATTTGGAAGAGGGAGACAGATAAGAGAGTTCGGTCCTGAGAACGGAGAGATAATGTTTCCTGGCTCTCCTGAGGGTGGGCACACACTTGTTTCGGGCTTTGTGAAAGGAAATGAGATTTCCTTCCGTTGGATTTGCTTTCCAGGAGACGAAAGCAAGTTGTTTCTGGGCAATAGCCTCACCACAAGATTCCGTGTACCATGGACGGGAGGAAGGGTATGACAACAGAAGACGAGATGGGATAAATCTGTGCATGAGAGAGAGCAGTTTGCTTTGGAAGAATTCCCAGGAAGAATTTATGTCATAGTCCGGCAGATATGTGAAGAATTGTGGTAGAATTGTGCCTTTGATGATACAAGCATGAAACTTGGCACACAGTTAGGGCATACCCTTACAGTGAAATTTGGATGTAGGGGCATTCCAGATTTCTCCTTGGCCCAAAATGGCGGCCATTTTACAAAATGGCGGCTAAGAAGGACATATTTACCTATTATTTCAGACTTGTCATTTGTGCTGCTATTGAAACACAATGTAATGAGCATATTATAAATTGTCATGTACATGCTATGCAATACCTTCATACTGGGTTCAAAATTGGAATCTACGGTGGCCTATAAGGGGCAGAACAAATGGTTTACCATTGCAATAGACAGGACTGGTCTAGCGGTTTAATTATTTAACTTTGCATGACTATCTGATTTCTCCTGGGTGTAATTTTGGTTCAATACCTTTATATGAACAACTTTGATGTAGCTTTATGAACTTTCCTATCATAGACTAGGTGACTATAAGGTGACATAGACTAGGTGACAGGTGGCTGGAGCAGATGGAGAAGACAGTGCTATCTGACACACCACTTAAGGGAGACGAGACAGTATCATGGGCTGGATACCATGCCAGCAAGCAGTCTATTCCAGAAGAACCAGAGTGTAGTGTGGCCTTAACTTCATTGCTGCCTCTCTTCTATGACCAGGCAAAATCTGTGGCAATGATTCGTCACTCCATGGATGTCATCAAGAAAGCAATCGATATTCTGAATCCAGGTCAGATCCCTGTAATCACACTTGATCAGCCACTGTACACACTTGCCAAACAGATCCAATGGAGATGGCCAGAAACACACGGAGAAGATCACTTCGTCATGGTCTTTGGTGGACTCCATATTGAGATGGCAGCATGGAAAACCCTCGGTGACCTTCTGGATAGCAGTGGGTGGACAGGCGTTCTGATGCTTGCAGGGGTTGCTACAAGTGGTACTGCTGATTCCTTCCTGAAAGTGACCCATGTGACACGCACACGACGAGCACACCAAGTCACAGCTAGTACTCTCTATCTTCTCCTGAAGGAAGCCTACAGCCAGTACACCAGTGGACTAGATGAGGGACAGGATACGATACCACTAGATGACTGGTGCAGTGAACAAGCCAATGCAAGTCCACAGTTTCAGTTCTGGTTCATAATTATGCAGCTAGAACTGGCAGTCCTGATTTATGTGAGATCCGTCCGTGAAGGAAACTTCCAACTGTACACTGATGCTCTGACCAAGCTTGTACCATGGTTCTTCGCCTTGGGACATACAAACTATGCCAGGTGGATCCCAGTTCACTTGCGCGACATGGTGACACTTGCAACAAAGCATCCAACTGTATACGCACAGTTTCTGGCAGGAAACTTCACCATGAAGAAGACTACACGTGCATTCTCTGCCATAGCCTTAGACCAGGCACACGAGCAAAATAATGCATTGGTGAAAGGTGATGGAGGGGCTGTAGGTCTTACGGAGAATGCTGCAGCTTTGCGCCGATGGATGGTGTCTGGTCCAGAGATGGCCAAACTGATCTATAAGTTCGAGGCCACAACAGAAAAAAGAATTAGGAAAACTGAACTAAAACACCATGAACAGACAAAGCACACGCAGGTAGCCTTTGCTCGAGATGTGAGAGCACCCACCCGTGTCATAGGAGAGATGGGGAACCCATTCTGTGACGACAGCAAAGATCTCTTGGTGCTAGACAGCAGAGACCTGGCAGACCCAGCAGTCATCAACACCCTTTACCAGATCGAGAAGCTGGGAAAAGAACAGTATGACACATATGTGAACGAGAGGCTTGTACATCAGACAAAGCCTATCACTGACCCAATAAAAAGAAACAATCTCCCTCTCTTCAGCCGACCCCCAGTCAGAGAGAAGTCAAGAACAGAGTTGAAGGTGGTATCTCTGAAGAATGACTGCGTTCTGTTCTCCAGGCTGTTTATTGCATCCCAGACATGGAATGGAGATCTTGATGAATTCTTTGCACATGAAAACCAAGCTTGTCCCCCTGCATTGTCACAAATGGGCAAAATCCGGCTTGGAACCAAGTCTGATCTGGTTGGGTGCTTAGAAGATCTGATCACCTCACGGGAAAATGATGATGTAAGCCCCCCTGTTGAAGTCATGATCCTGGATGGAGCAGCCATCGTGAACATGCTGGCACCTCGTAATGCGAAGACCTTCTCTGAGTATGCATCACTAGTATTCTTGCCATACATCACATCTCAGATACAAAATAAGAGCAGGGTTGATATTATCTGGGATGAATATTTCCCAGACAGTTTGAAAGCCGACACCAGGAAGACGAGGGGTAAAGGCACCAGGAGACGAGTTGAGCCATCTAGTTCCATCCCTCGAAACTGGCAGGCCTTCCTTCGCATAGACGAGAACAAGGTGGAGTTGTTTGACTTTCTAGCAACGAGGATAGCAAACATTGAGACTGACAAGCAAATCGTCACCACAAACCACAAAGAAGTTTTTTGTACACAGCCACGAGATGTTACTGGTCTTTCCCCGTGTAGTCACGAGGAGGCAGATACAAGGATACTACTCCATGTCCAAGATGCAGTCAGACAGGGCTATACCAAGGTGTCAATCCGCACAGTGGACACAGATGTTTTGATCCTTGCAGTGGCAGCAACTGGATATCTTGACATCGATGAACTCTGGGTTGCTTTTGGCACAGGGAAGAATTTCAGGCACTTGGCAGCTCACGAGATGGCTGTGGCACTGGGACCAAACAAGTGCCGAGGGTTGCCATTCTTCCACGCCTTCACTGGGTGTGACACCGTGTCCTGCTTCGGCGGAAGGGGGAAGAAAACAGCATGGGAAACATGGAAAGCCTATGATGAGGTCACCTCAGCTTTCTGCGCACTGGCTGCCACACCAACCATTTCAACTGCAAATGACAACATGGATCCACTGGAGCGTTTTGTTGTTCTGCTCTACGATCGAACAAGCAGCCAGGAACATGTTAACGATGCCCGCAAGCATCTCTTCACCCAGACTGGTAGATCAATAGAGGCTATCCCACCAACGCAAGAAGCCCTCAGACAACACATCAAGAGAGCTGCCTACCAAGCCGGCTTTTGTTGGGGCCAGATGATGATTTGCGCACCTGAGCTCCCATCGCCAAGTGAATGGGGTTGGAAACAGAGTAATAACGGCTGGGGGATATATTGGACAACCCTCACAGAGGCAACTGAGGCATGCCGACAATTGATTAGATGTGGATGCAAGAAGGGTTGCAGGAAACAGTGCAAGTGTGTTAAGGCCGCACTCCAGTGCTCAGCTCTGTGTCACTGTGCAGGGGAGTGCACACGATAGTATACAGGAGGAATAACACACCTGTTACATATACACAAACATGTGGAAGACTGTTTTGTAGACTGTTTTATAGTGAAAGTCACTTCCACAGCGTTAATGTGGCATTTTCACTTCATTTCCATTGTGTTTCTGGAGTTTGCTCAAAATAGCTCAAAAAGTAATTATTTTTGTAAAGAATAAGGACCAAATAAATGTTATGTGAGTTTGTTGACATTTAATTATGATCTTACAACCTGTTTACGTGAAAAAAACATCATAGGTGTGCTTGAGCAATAAGTAAATCTAGTTTTATAGACATCGGTACTGTGTATCTTATTATCCGTAAACGGCCATTTTTAAAATGGCCGCCATTTTGTCCCTAGGAAAAGATTTGAATGCCCCTATATCCAAAAATCTTCCTAGTAGTATGCTCTATCAGTGTTCAAAATTTCATGCTTGTATCACCAAAAGCACAATTTTTTCACATATCTGCTGGGCTATCAGAGGCAGTAGAGATGGGAGACCAGTCCAGATGATTGATGGCTGCTTGAAGACCGTGCCAGTTGGCCTTAGTGAAATGCCAGACTCGTCGACGCTGAGGAGGCTCTCTGAGAATGGTCAGAGAGATGTCCACTTTAACAAGCACATGATCAGAAGAGCCGATTGGAGCAGAAGAAGAGCAGCAGACATTTTCAGGGAAGTTAGTCATAACCAAGTCCAGAAGAGAAGATGCTCCGTTGACTGAAATCCGGGTCGGGAAATTGACAGTTTGTGTCAGTCCCAGTGAGTCACAGAAGTCCTTTGCTGAAGAGCCATGGCTGGTGAGAGAGGTACCCACACCCAGCCAACTGGCATGGTGACAGTTGAAATCACCACATATGAGGAAGAGAGAGTTGGGATGGGTAGATAGAAGTTGGTCCATATTCTCAGACAGCGAGATGTAGATGGAGTCATCACTGTTTGGTGGACGGTACAACACACATATGAACAAAAGGTGGGAGCGAAGGGGAAGCCGTAGCCAAAGGTATTCCTGGGGGTGAGGTGGAGAGAGGGCAGTGCAGGGCGAGTGAGGAAGAGAGTTTTTAATAAAGATAGCAACCCCACCTCCAGGACGAGGCTCAGGTCTATCATACCGGAGTAGGGAGTAACCTGGGAGAGATACCAAGGAATCAGAGACATCATGAAGGAGGAAAGTTTCTGTTAAGCAGATCACGTCTGGTTTGTCAGAAGCAACCTGTATGGAGAGATCAGACATGTTTGAGCGAAGGCCCCGGATGTTTGAGGTCCATACTGTTAAGGAAGAGGAAGGGGGAGCATCGGATACAGAACAGGGGGGGGGGGGGGGGGAGCGGTAGGGTAAGATGTGGAAGAGGAGGAAGAAGTAGGGAGAGCTGTTGAAGGTGTGTCAGAGATTACAGAATAGCTCGGAGAAAGGGAAGGATGGGGCAGACAAAAGGTTTGATGGTGATTGGGAGAGGCGCAGTGAGGTGTTATTTGACGAGGGGGAAGAGCGAGGCAGAAGGTTGAGGGAGATGAAGGTGAAAGTTGGAAGGGGGAAGAAGCGGGGAGGACGCTTTGAGGGGGAGGGGTGAGAGGGGAGTCTAGGAGGGGAGGAGCGAGGGAGAGTCTCGGAGGGGAGGGGTGTGGGGGGAGATTTGAAAGGAATGGGTGATTGGGAAGATTTGGAGGGGAGGGGCAAGGGGGAAGATTTGAAAGAGATGGGTGATGGGGATGGTTTGGAGGGGATGGGCAAGGGGGTAGATTTAGAGGGGAGGGGTGATGGGAAATGGGATTTTGGGGTGATGGGATTTTGAAAAATGTACGATTAATGGGAAACGAACATTTATTGCAAAATGAGTTTCTTGAGACATTCGAGTCAAAAATACGTTTGAGGACGCTGGAGGGAGGATGGAGTGCTGGAGAGTTTAGGGAATGAATGAAAGATGCACTATAAGAGATGGAATTTTTTTTTGGAATGAATGGATTTGGTGAGCAAGTCGAAAGCATCCTTTTATAGAAGAAGAAGAAAAAGGTGTTATAGAAAATGACAGAATACAGGTCTTCAGGGTTCAGATGAGACATTTTTTAACAACGTGATCACAAACAGCGTGGTCGAAGAATGAACGAACGAACAACTAAGAACGAATAAACGAATAAAAACGGAAGGAAATGTTTTTGGGTTTTTTTTTTTTTTTTTTGAGATTTTAAAACAAGGAAGTATGGGATGAAAAGACCGTGAAAACAGAGACCGGAAAAAAATTTCAGCGTGATCGGAGAACCGCTGAGACAAAAACAAAGCCTAAAGCCAAGGTTGGACACAGTAGCCTAGTACTACACTTAGGCCTCAGAATACACGATGAGAAAGACCGACGATTCTGTACACAGGTACAAAAAACCAACGCCAAGAATACTATTAAAGACACCCCAATAGGTACACACAAGACCAGTTTCGACAAAAACACAATTGTGAAAAGTTACTTAACTTCGAAAGCGAGCGTGCATGGACAGCTTTGAAGAGACGAGACCTCCAATCTTGCGCATGCGCAGGAGATGGTGGTGAACAGCTGTTTTAAAGACCTGGAGGGAGGATTGGGATTGAAGAGAGTGAGGGAGTTTGTTCCAGAGGCGAGAGAAAAGAGGAATGTGGGAGTGAAGGTGAGCAGAGAGTCCTGATTTTGGCAGTTTCACCAGAAGAGGTTTACTGGCAGATCTTGTGCGACCTGGAGGAATATTTGGGGGACAAAGCACAGACAGAGCTGGGGGAGCAAGGCCGGAGAGGAGTCGGTAGAAGACAGAAAGATCACCAACCTGCCTGCGGTGAGTGAGTGAAAGGCCCTCACAATCAGCTTCATCGCAGGAGATTCCAATGATTCTGAAAGCTTTGGTTTCTACAGCGTGAAGCCGAGCTAGGTGTGAGGCAGGAGCACCAGCCCAGAGGGGAGAACAGTATTCCATTGAGCTGCGGATGAAAGCCTTGTATGTGGTGAGGAGCTCAGGTGTGCCAAGGAAGGACTTCGCATGACGGAGGATGCCCAGTCGGCGACTGGCTTTGGAGGCCAGCTTGGAAATGTGGTTTTCCCAGGAAAGATCATGGCAGATAGTGAGACCCAAAAGCTTCAGTGACAGAACCTCTTTGAGAAGATTGTTGAGAAAGTAGATGGGAGGGTTGTCCAGTCGGTCTTTTCGGAGAGACATTGTAAGAGTGTGCGATTTGTCAGGATTGAAAGATATGTTCCACTTGTTTGACCAGTCTGATTTTATCCAGGTCTGCAGAGAGTGAGTAGACTGCAGACTGCCGATCTGAGGGACGGGAGATTGAACGGCAGAGGGTGGAGTCTTCTTCTTCTTCAGCCTGGGAAAGGTATACGGCTATACGCTCTACCGAGAGCCATCTTGTTTGGTTTCACTCATGTCCTCATACTTACTATATATTATTTGCTTTCAAACATGAGACAGGCGTTGTCCTGCAAGCTCTGCATTACAATCTGATTTTAGCTCACCTGTAACATAGTTCCAGGGAGCTTAAGGGATGGCGCGTCGTCCGTCCATCAGTCCATCAGTCCGTAAACACTTACAACTTCTTCTCTGAAACTGCTGATGGGATTATTACCAAACTTTGCTAAAATGATATTTGGTATGTTGTCACTCAAGTTTGTTCACGTCATTAAGAAAATCGGGGTTTACGTGGCTCTAGGTGGGGGGGGGGGGGGGGGGGTGGGGGTTAAAGTGGGTGCAGGTATGACCCCCAAAATAGGTATTTCTTTCTTCACTGAAACTACACAAAATATTTCGATACAACTTGACCACAACCTTCCGTTTATCACACGTGTTGTACCAACGTTTGTTCACGGAATGAGAAAAATTGGGATATGGGCTGTACGGGGGATGGGAGGTGGGTTTCCCCCCCAAATAGTGAAGGTATGTTTTTGGTTTAAAGTCTTATGATTGCATTAGTGTGATTCTACACGCTGCCCTTTCCACTAGAAATCATTGAAATTGGTTTGAAATACTGTGATACTTTATAAAATACCTTCAGTCGGTGTAGTATACTGCTTTAATCTACCAGGTGAGGGCCCACGGGTATTGGCCCTATTTATTGTCTTCCTGGTGTTGCCCAGGAGCAGAAACTTGTCCAAAACAATTGCTTCAAATGTTGAGCTTGCACACTTCCTCCTAGAGGTTGTTGTCTTTGGAGAGATCTGCCTTTACGGAGTGTCACTCTGTCTGTTTGTCTATCTGTCTGTCTGTTTGTGTTCAGTCAGTGTTCTGTCTATCTGTCTGTTTGTCTGTCTATTTGTCTATCTCTCGGTCTGTTTATCTGTTAGTTTGTCTGTATATGTGTCTATTTGTCTGTCTGTTTGTCTGTCTGTTTGTCTGCCTGTCTCATCTGCAATCTTTATCCAACTCCTCAAAATAGACGTTTGTGTGTGCCCTCATTTAAAGTCATGGCACTCCCGATCTTTAGAGCTACCGGTAGTTTGCCTTCACATTACTCGTGTACTCACACCAACCATATTACTGTGATCCGCGCCATATTAGAACGAATCAGATACCTGGTGGAGTCGTACGTCTCCATGGCACGCATCCTATTGGCTCGTTTTGGAACCTCCGGATGCATTATTAAAATACATCCTCCTATTCATTCCTCGTAACATATTGCATCCCACAGTAGGAATCCGTAACCCCATTTGGGAGGTTTTACTCCAGCCAACGCTCACCCACCGGATGCTCGCCATTACCAGGTCAGATCTCCGGGCGCTCCGCTGACCGGAAGTGGGTGGTTCTACATCCCATGCACATTGTGAAGGTCCGATGCGATGGAGCCACGAGATCCAATGTAAACGAGTTATTAACAATCTACAGCGTTGATGTGTGTTTATCATTAATATGTTACCTTTTTTATGAAGATAAAACAAATTAAACCTCAAACATGCGTTTATCAGCAACGGGTCTCTGGGATTCCTGAACCTATTTTATTTGATGATGCAAGTATGTTGAGGGTTCATTCAAAAAAAAATGGGACTCTTCATTGATTGATTAAAAATCGACATGGAAAGTGGACATAGTTACTGTATGCAAATTCATTTCGCAAAGTGTTGATGTCATAAATAAATTAAAATATTATTTCCCTAAATCAGTTCTTTATTTACCTTTAAGCCTGGTGTTGGCTTTGTGGTTAGAGTGCTGGCTTGGGATCATAGGATCCTGAGTTCTGAATCCCGGTAAATCGCTGAATTAACGCTAGGAGGGTTGACTCAGCCTGTCATCCTTCCAAGGTCAGTATATTTGAGTACCAGCTTGCTGGGATGAATGATTCCGGTGAGTACCCCGATTTAGAATAGGTACACCGTATCCCTGCGCATCGTAAGAGGCGACTAAGAGTTGGCGTCAGGAAGGGCACCGGGCATTAAAACATTGCCTCAAACAGGGAACCATGATTGTCATGGGGCCCGCAAGGCTAACCCCCACTCTAGTAGGGAAAATGGCCTTAAAACGATCATTCATTCATTCATTCATTTGCCTTTGCCAAGGAAGGTGGACGGAGGTTATGTTTTCACCCCTGTTTTGTCTGTCTGTTAGTCTGTCTGTCTATTTCTCTGTCTGTTTGTCTGACAGCAGGATATCTCCAATAGTTGTGGACATTTGGTGGACAGGTTGGGTATGTGACAAGGACAAATTGATCAGATTTTGGTGACGATCTGGATCCAGATACTAGAATTATTTTTAAAAGTGAATCTACACCATTGAGAGATAGGGCCAGAAGCGATATACTGTAGAGCTTAATATATCAAGTTATGAATGAGTTATTACAAAACTTGTGGATGAGTTGGTTAGGCAACAATATGGGTAGGCTTATCAGTGAAATACAAAATGTAAACTGTGCATCTACAAGATGCAGATCCGGCCTATCAGTGGGACGCAAAACGTAAACTGTTCAACTTAGCGGAGGTATGTGCTCTACCGAGTGCCGTACGAGTCCACTTTGATATAATATCTCGACTGAATGACGGCGTCGTTGTTTGGGGCAACTCCTTAAATTTACAGCTGGGAAAATGTGGTTTTTACAAAAAAAGTTAGAAGTTATGAGAATAATCTGCAGTGATGGTTCACGAGCACATTAAAATACTCTATTTTATGATAGACTAGCTGAAAGCACCCGGCGTTGCCCGGGTTATTTTTGAATGGATTTACTACTATAATTCAGCTTTTACTCGCGGCCGTAGACTATTGACTACTATAATTTAGCTCAGGTTTTAATTGTGAAATGGGCCCAGCCCGGCCGAGGTGGGCCTCGACCGGCCTCGCCACCTAGCCTATAATCTTCTCGGGGCCTGTCCCGACATTTGTGGTTCTTTTTGAATGAATTTACTACCATAATTCAGCTTTTACTCGCGGCCGTAGAAGATTGACTACTATAATTCAGCTCAGCTTTTAATTGCGAAATGGGCCCGGCCCAGCCGAAGCAGCCTCAACCGGCCTCGCCACCTAGCATAAAACCTTCCCAGGGCCCGTCCCGACATTATATGTATTAGAGGTTTCCTTCTATCTTTCACCGTTCAGGAGATTAGCTTGCGCAGACAAACAAACAAAAACTTTCTTTTATAATATAGAGAGAGAGAGAGAGAGAAGAGATAATAAGGTTCTGAAAATAGATGAACTATGCATTTTCCATTTATGGTTTGTAATGTCGTGGCTTAATCGAAATGAGATGCTGCAGAAACTTGCTCAAATTTTTGTTTAAAAGCAAGTCATTCATAATTACCCAACAAGAAAAGCAGATATATTTCATTTACAACAAACAAGAACTTCCTTACAAACAAAACTATTATTTATACTGGACCAAAGTTATGGAATTCCGTTAAAGTGAACCTTTTGGTATTGATAGCTTTAATCACAATCTCAAACAAAAGTTTATTATTGGAGAAGTACTGCATGTGACAAATTGATGTGATTAGTAATCACTGGTAATAAATGAGTAATAACTAATAAGTGATATATTGAGATGCTAATGTAAAATGATTGCTTACCAGCTGATTCCTACCCCCAAACTCCAAATCCCAAACCCCCATTTGCCTTCCTCTATGTTTACCTTCTATTTGTCCACATCCTTATTATTCGCATTCCAGTTATCATATTTCTCAATAGAATAGGACCCCGCTATTCGTGGTTCCACTATTCATGGAATTCGCGTATTTGCGGTTGACAAAACGCGACATGTTTCTCTATTCGCGGAATTTGCGTATTCGCAATTGATAAAATGCGACATGTTTCTCTATTCCCGGAATTTGCGTATTCGTGGTTGATAAAATGCGACATGTTTCTCTATTCGCAGAATTCGTGTATTTGTGGTTGATAAAATGTGACATGTTTCTCTATTCATGGAATTCGCGTATTCGTGGTTGATAAAATGTGACATGTTTCTCTAGTCGTGGAAGTTGCGTATTTGTGGTTGATAAAATGCGACATGTTTCTCTATTCGCAGAATTCGTGTATTTGTGGTTGATAAAATGTGACATGTTTTTCTATTCATGGAATTCGCGTATTCGTGGTTGATAAAATGCGACATGTTTCACTATTCGTATAATTCGCGTATTCGCGGTTGATAAAATGCAACATGTTTCTCTATTCATGGAATTCGCGTATTCGCGGTTGATAAAATGCGACATGTTTCACTATTCGTGGAATTCGCGTATTTGCGGTTGATAAAATGCGACATGTTTCTCTATTCGTGGAATTCGCGTATTCGCGGTTGATAAAATGTGACATGTTTCTCTATTCATGGAATTCGCGTATTCGCGGTTGATAAAATGCAACATGTTTCTCTATTCGTGGTATTCGTGTATTCGCGGTTGATAAAATGCAACATGTTTCTCTATTCGTGGAATATGCGTATTCGTGGTTGATAAAATGTGACATGTTTCTCTATTCATGGATTTCGCATATTCGCAGTTGATAAAATGCGACATGTTTCTCTTTTCATGGAATTCGTGTATTAGTGGTTGATAAAATGTGACATGTTTCTCTATTCGTGGAATATGCGTATTCGTGGTTGATAAAATGTGACATGTTTCTCTTTTCGTGGAATTCGTGTATTAGTGGTTGATAAAATGTGACATGTTTCTCTATTCATGGAATTCGCGTATTCACAGTTGATAAAATGCGACATGTTTCTCTATTCGCGGATTTCGCGTATTCGCAGTTGATAAAATGCGACATGTTTCTCTATTCGTGGAATTCGCGTATTCGCGGTTGATAAAATGTGACATGTTTCTCTATTCGCAGAATTTGCGTATTCGCGGTTGATAAAATGCGACGTTTCACTATTAGTGGAATTCGCGTATTCGCAGTTGATAAAATGCGACATGTTTCTCTATTCGTGGAATTAGTGTATTCGCGGTTGATAAAATGCGACATGTTTCTCTATTCGCGGAAAAATGCCCCATTAGTTCACGGGGTTTTTCCCCCTATTCCTGCCCATGTTCCGCGAATTCACGGTTTTTCAAGGGCGCAGAAACAAAATTTCACGAGCTGCTAGCTTGACACATTTATAAAACCCATATTCTACCAGCCATGCAAAAAGCAGATGGATGTATGCAAAAAAACATCTTATACAAGCATGACCTGCGTATACAGTACAGTCCAGTACCGTACATTGACGGCTGTGTGATTTGCGTTTTCATGGTGTTCACGGGCGCGAATTTTAGCCGCACTATAAGTGAGCTTCGCGGGATATACCACCAGATATGTAAACAAGTCAACTCCATGAATTATAGAATGCAAACGCTTCATTAAATCGATTACAGTTTGCAATTTACAGTAAAGCAACAGAGATGCTACACAATGAAAACACTGCGGGGGATGTTCCATCAGCGACTAAAACATGTCATCCTCCACGAGTTATAGAATGCAAATGCTTCATTAAATCTATTATTTAAATTAGTTGATACGCTCGATACGACATCATCCGATAACATCGTGCCATTCAAATTTAAACCATACATCAAAACCGTTGCACCACTGAAACCAAACCTTGGGATGTTGCATCAAAACAACTGTTAAATCACACTTTGAATCAAACAAAACGTAGCAGAATTCAAATAAATCGATGAAAAATAAACAACATGATTAGTAGTTATTTATATGCTTGGTGACACAGTTTCCCTGGTACGTTTCTGCATGAGAGGGCCACTTTGATGTACGGTTTAAATTTGAACGGTACGAGTTGTTCCAGAAGGGCATTGATTGGTGGTTCGGTATCCCCACCCCCCTTTTTCCCTTATATAAGGGGGGGGGGTATAGAGTTGTTTTGCTTTACTCTTGAGAAAGGTCAGTGGATGCACGTTTATCCGTGTTGCTGATTGAAACGTCAAGCAGTTGTTTGTTTGCTCATTAAAGGTTGGAGAACTAAAAATGGATTCATTTGATTTTAATCCCAACCGCAAGTCATATTAGTTACACCACAACATGTAGCCTCGCTTAGTTAGTTATTTCTTATTAAATGTGAAGTATAGTCTCCTTCCCAGTGTTAATATGCGTTGAGGCAGGTAGAGTAATGGTAGGCCTCATTGCAGCCTGAAGTGCCGTGTCATGGGCCTAGGACAAGTCTAGCAGGCCCGAGGGAGGAGCTGGAGGGCGTGGCCGGTAAGCAGCGAACAGCCAATGGGAGCTAGAGGGAGTGGCCAATAGGTTACAGCCAATGGAGGCTGAAGGGAGTGGCCGGAGGCCCGTGGAACATTCGAAGGGGGCACTGGGGGGCGGGGGGGGCTATAAAACCCAACCCGGACCCCCGTTCGCTCTCTCTCTGACCCGGGATTCTGAACGCTCTCTCTGCCCCGACTCTCTGGATTCTCTCTCTGGACGCTCTCTGGATTCTCTGGCTCGACACTCTGGTCTCTCTGCCTGGACTCCCTGAATATACGCGTGCTTTTGCCTCGCTGACCTTGAGATACGCTCCTCGGATTCCTGCTACATGCACATCTGCGATCAACGCCCCTGCCGCGAACATCCCCGGCTGTAGTGTCCTGGGGTTGGAGTGATCCTTGGGGGTATCTGCCAAATGAGCCCGTCCAGGCAAACTGCACGAGTGGCCGCGCTTTGGGCGCATTCCACTCTTCCTCCCCTTCCCCGAACGAGTCTGAGGGCCCTTGTCTGGGAACGTAAGTAAGGCCGTTAAGATTCTTCGCTGTGTCCCTTTTCTATGAATATTGTACATTTGTGAATAAATCCTGTGGTTTGTTTCCAACCTGGCCGTCTTCGTCCTTTCACCATTGGCCTAGCATTGCATGAAATAAAACCACTCGATCGGGTTCAATAGTGATTAACGGTGCGAGTTACGCGACGCACAAACCGCTCGGGCGTTCAATACCAGCGTGCGAGGTTCAGTCCCCGTTCTCACGGCTGCGTGTGTCGAAGGTACTCAGGTCGTGACCGTTAACCCTTCCACGCGTATCTTTGAGCAACAATATATATACACAAAGAATTAAGTTAAGCACCCCTACACAACGAATTAAGGTAAGCACCCCCTAATATATATTCTTTGTGTATATGTATACATTGGCATATATTCTAAGGTATGTGAGACCAAATAATGATTGGTATGACATTAGCAATTATCCATTGATGAAATTGAGTGATCAAAGTGAAAAAAAGTGATTGGTTGAGTCAGTGATCCGATCACGTGGGTCCTACACACGTTATTGACGCAAAGATCGCTAGAGGTCCTCTCAGAACAATGACTGTACGTTAGAAAACATAAACGTCATCCACACTGTCCGTGATGGACCTATAGCTCCATACTTAAATTGAGGTGAAAATATGCCTAAAATTCCCAAAAATTTTCACCTTAAATTATTCAGAATAAAATATTGAAAACGGCATGATTGTTATGTTTTTATGTGACCATAATATCACTTCTCCAGAAAATATAGCAATATCATGGGTATATTACACTGTTTTGACGACAACAAACTTGTAATGTGCGAGGTTGTAAAAAAACGGGGGGGGTGCTTAACTTAATTCTTTGTGTATATATATATATATATATATATATATATATATATATATATATATAAACATGTACATACATACATACATACATACATACATACATACATACATACGAGGGCGGTCCAAAAATGTGAATATTGGATTTTCATTTCTCCACAAGCATGCCCCTGTTCCTATTGAAGAAGGTAGTTTGTGGTGAAAATTTAAGCTTGATTGAACAATATTTAGAGGTTGCTCAAAATGTTGACAAATTTTAATGAATAATAAGATACAGAATTTTTAGCATCATACATCAATTCATCGATAATTATCTATTTTCAATTACTCAAGTTATTTATTATTGTTATTGTTGTTGTTTGTTTGTAAACTAATAAATAATTATGTACAATGTACCATTGTACAATGTACATGTATGTTCAATTGTTCATTGTTCATTGTTCAATGTTCATTCATATAGTCAAATTAAGATTAAAAACAAAACAGTAGATTAAACATTCATGTATTAATTTGACAACAAATCATTTATCGGAAAAAATAAATCATCCATCAGAAAATATAAAATATCTATCAGAGACGATAAAACAAATCTATCAGAACAATTAAAACAAAGTAAACATCAGAATACACATAATTTGAATGATTTTACGTAACATTGTTTTCAGAAACTCGTGTTTCAAAACATTGCCTACTTCTTTGACAAGATGGCTTTGGTTGACACTGGAAAGTTTTCACGATGAAGTTTCACAACTGTCAATACAAATTGCTTCTGCTCTTCATTCTTGGTCAGAGTGTCATGGAAAGCTTGGATGAGAGCAACACCTCGCTCAGCACAGTCATTGATAACCTTCATGCTGCGTATCTTCTTCTCAAGCTCTTGGTATGAGTTGTCTGTGTTCCAGAGGTGTGGCTCCTTTTCCAGAAAACTCAGTGATACTTCTTTGTCAGACTCTGAGATGACAACACCAAATAATTCAAGAGATCGACTTGTGATGTTGGTGTCCACTGAGTCAGAAAGCCTGAAGGCTTTAGCATCTATCCTATGAAGATTGTTTAGCTTTGGAGCCCGCTTGAAGTTCTTCACCATCTTTGCCTTTGTCTCATCATCCACCCGGCAATCAAAAAGAGCTAATGCAGCAAGGTGTTCTGACAAATACCAGAGGTGTCTAGTGAATGCTTTGACAGCAGTTTCACAGACAACCATATCTGGGTAAGAATCAAGGGTTGAAAGAAGAAGCAAATCATTGAGAGGTGCCTTTGTGGGTAGCGGCGCCTCATGCCAGAATCTCGCATACAAAAGTGCAACAAAAAGAGCAATCTGTGTGATTCCCTTCAATTCACGTGATGTTAGCTTTATTTGGTCTTTGAAGAGAACCATCTTGAGAGCATATATGGCTTTCATCATCCAGCGGGCATTGTGCATAGCTCCTGGGGCACAGAATTTCACCTCTCTGGCCTCACATCCACCCAGAAATGTATGGCATAGTCTCAGAAGTTCTTCATAGTCATCACGTGGGTGTTGTTCTTCAAGTGCAGCTGCATAAAAATGTATCATACTCTGACGTTCAACACGGTTATCGGAAAATATTTTATCTTCTCCTACTTGGAACCTCTTCTTGTCAATTAAAGGCCACTGTTTCTGAAACCTCTTGAACAGTCTGATCTCAGGTCCGCTAGTGGGTCCTATGACTTTAGTTGTAACATCAGAGAGCATTGCTTCAAACACATGATGACGACATGCAATCCAGACAAGCTTAGCATCCAAAGCTGCTTCAATGAGGGTACATGCTCCGTTTTTCAGCCCCGTGTTGGATGCAGTGGTGTCAACCACTTTGCCTTTCACCTACTGTTTGACATTCCACTCCTCAAGAAGTTGTATGCATGCATTTGCTTGTGCGACACCAGTGCCTTGGGGAATTTTTGGGACTCCAAGCAACTTCTCGGTATTCATACCAGTTACAAGTATCGCCACCCGATCAACAGATTCTTTGTGATTGCCAGTATAATCAGGGAGCAGTTTCCCATCCCAGTGTCGTAGGAGTGGGCTATTACATGAGAAATTTGCCTTTTCTTCAGTGGCCTTTATTTCCCTTCCACGAATTCGAGCACGACGAATTCCACTGCGTGACAGAGAAATGTCTTCAATGGTATGACCAAGAGATTGTGCAAAAGCACTGGCCACAAACATAGCACGTCGATCTGAGAGATTTACTCTGTCCAGAGTTGCCACTATTGCTGGAGTGATCACCTTGATGGGAGCCTTTTTCACCTGTTTGGCAGAAGATGGACTTTGGAGTTTGAATTAATTGTCCCCTGAATCGAAGCTTTCAATCTCAGACTCATCATCATCATCAACCACAGCCGATGTTGATGGAACAGATTGCATTGCTGTTAGAGTCTCAGCAACATGTTTCTTCTTTCTTTTATCTTCATTCTCAAGCCTGATACGCTTTCTGTTCTCCTTCACTGCCAGAGTGTTGTCCACAGATCCCATACGTGAACTTGAGGGATCCTCACGCTGCATGATAAGGAATGCTTTGTCTTCTTCATTCGTCATTTTCTCAAGCGCATCATTTGGTGAGATATCGAAGAGGGATTGAAGATCATCTTTGAACATCTGCTCCTTCACTCTATAGTTTTCGAATGTCTTGGTTCTATTTTTCTTTACCAGTTTGTAGGCATCATACAACTTCAAAAGTTGGTGCTCACAGGAATCTACTCTCAGCACTGGAATTCTCGCTTTCTCCCAGTATGCACACACAGCTTGTACACTAAGTTTGGCACTTTCACAAACTGTATGGTGTTCTTGTATGTGATGGTACACCATTTTCTGCAATGTGTGTCCTTTGGTTGGCAGTCCCCCACATATTATTTCCTTTTCAGACTTGCTCAGCAACAAAACTGTGGAAGAGCTGCGAGTTTCTGCCATCTAAAAAAAACAGGATAAATTTAAAATGTTATTTTTTGAGCAACCTCTAAATAAGTTCCAATTGACCTCATATTTGGTTTGTATGATCGTTATAAATATAGGAACAAGGGCAGCCTTGTGGAGCATTGATTTTTAATAGTATTAAATATTACATACTGTATATCTGTGGACCACCCTAATACATACATATATAAATACACCGGACATACATACATACAAACATACATACATTCGGACATGCATATGGTCATACATGCATACACATACAAACATACACACATACATATGGGCATACATATGGACATATGGACATATATACAGACATACAAACATACACACATACATACATACACCGGACATACATACATACATACACACATACACCGGACATACATACATACATACATACATACATACATACACCGGACATACATACATCGGACATACATACATACATACATACATACATACATACATACATACATACAAACATGCATACACACGGACATATATACGATGATACATACATGCATATATACATACGGACAGGCAAACGCTGTTCCAGACGTCATTACCCTACGGGCTACGTCATAAAAATACGTTTATCACTTTTTTGATTTGGAGCAACATGCAGAATAACCACGAGAATGTTCTGATAAATACAGCTTGGTATTGAGAAATAATTTTACAAGTAAATAGTAATACACCTCTCAACACCCCCCCCCCCCTCAAACACCCCAAACCCCTCCCTTCGATATTAAAACAAACTTCCAGCAAGTCATGCTCAACTCTTACCATCACAATGGAGGTTTGGAAGAGATATATTTATGGAAACCTCAATCTTTCCTTTGCCCCTCTCAGGATCATCAACGTACAGCTCATTGGCTCTGTGGGGAGCAGGTTAGTAGACTTTATGAACACTCCATCATGAAATTAACACGACATCACTCACAAAATAGCGGTTTTAATAAGTGCATTCGGATGACGGGCATCGAATAAACACTCATGGTTTCCCTGGTAAATCCCCTGATCAAAAACATCATCCACTGCTTCGCTAATTAGAGCCCAGCTCGAACACTCACATGTCGATGTTGATAAATCCCATGAGCTCTGACAGGAACAAGAACAGAATGAAGAGGCAGCAGAAAACAGAAACTGCAAAGACACACCAAGGAATTCCATGCATCAGGAATTCCATGCAACACCATCAATACTGGATCCGCTGGACAGTGTTTGATTAACGAGGCAAGAATATATGTATGTATGGATATATACAGTATATATATATATATATATATATATATATATATATATATATATATATATATATATATATATATATATATATATATATATATACAGACTTGGCATTTCATATGGAATATTTTTTTTGTGGGGGTGAACTTACTTTTCAAGATGACTTAGAACCAAAAGTTCATTGGAATGATGTTGAAATTATTCTAGATTTTGTTAATGTGACCTTTAAAAGAAACAAAAACCACATTTGACATTTCGAAGCAAATAAATTGATCCTTGAAAGTGATGTAAACTGATATCGAACTCAATTCACGGACAGTACTGTGTTAAACTTCTGTACGTTTTCCAGAAGTATCTCTTTATTTTGCACATTAGCCAAAAAAAATTTCAACAAAAACAAAAGCTAAATTATGACCGGGATTACGGACAGTAAAATTACAGTTCAGTACTTCGTGTAACCCCCACGAGCATTCAGGAGAGCACGTACACGTCGAGGCATGCTGTTCACGAGATTTGCCAAGGTTTGGACAGGAATCGCTTGCCATGCAGTGACAATAGCCTGCTGCAATTCACGCACAGAGGTCGGCTGCTGGTCCAAGTTGTCGATTTGACGCGTTAATTCTGCCCACAAATTCTCTATCGGATTCATATCTGGGGACATGGCAGGCCACTCCATATGCCCTACACCACGGTCAGCAAGAAAGTGTTGGATCATGCGAGCACGATGAGTCCGTGCATTGTCATCTTGGAAGACAAAGTTTCCTCAAAAGGCTGCACGAGCAAATGGAAGCAATGTTTCTTCCAGAATGACCCTGTACTTGAACTGGTTCAGGTTTCCATTCAGAACAACCAGGTCAGTTTTGCCCCCTGCATGAAAAGCAGCCCAAACGGTCACCCCACCACCTCCAGCTTGGACTCTTGGCACTATACAATCTTCGTTGTGGGCTTCATGCACTTGTCTGCGCACTCGGACGCGGCCATCTTGACGATAGACCAGAAATCTAGACTCGTCACTGAAGGTCACGTGATTCCAGTGTCCTGGCTGCCATTGACGGTGCTCTCTAGCCCACTGCAATCGGCGCTGGCTGAGTTGTCTGGTCAGGCGTGGCTTTCTCAGGGGATGCCTGGCACGATAGCCTGCTTGAACCAGTCGTTGGTTGACTAGCCTTCTGGATATAGGCACATTTGTCAGTTGCTGCCACTCAGCCCTAAGCCGATTAGCTGACGTGGTACGGCCATTGCAGACTAACCGGTGCAGCTGGCGATCATCTCTCCTTGTGGTTCTACGTGGACATCCTGGCCTCGGTATTGGAGTAGGGACACCCCTCTGAGCATTTCGTTTCAGGATCTCTGACACCTGACATTGAGTGATGCCATACTGCCGAGCAATAGCACGCTGTTTCATGCCAGAATTTCGTACAGCCACCACTCCATGACAAACAGCATTGTCAAGTTGACGGACCATCTCCAGAGGAAGCGGCAATAACTTTTGTAGACGTGCAGCAGTTGTTTTCCACTAATACAGAATGCAACAACCCTTATATACCCGATTGTGAATCCAATCGTCAAATGTACCTGTCCTTACATTTTGTCACGCCACCTGTGATATAATCCTGTTATAGACTTCTTGCTGCGAAAGACAATCAGTGACATGGTTCTTTCAACAAAGACATCACCGAAGGGTAAAATAAACTCACCAGATTGATATACTGAGTTCAGAAATTAAACCCAAGTCAAGAAAAAATATATATTCCATATTAAATGCCAAGTCTGTATATATATATATATATATATATATATATATATATATATATATATATATATATATATATATATATATATATATATATATATAACTGTAAGAAATAGTAGAAACTCCAAAGTACGAGCAGGGCGTCTCATTTGTATTGAATATATAATCGTTAGATTAAATAAGACGCGGACGTAGCTTCAGGACGTCGATCTTTAATTGTCGACAAGCTTTCGACCAACAAAGGTCTTCTTCTGAGTCAGCCCCAAGTTAGCTTCCGTCGAACTTGGGGCTGACTCAGAAGAAGACCTTTGTTGGTCGAAAGCTTGTCGACAATTAAAGATCGACGTCCTGAAGCTACGTCCGCGTCTTATTTAATCTAACGATTATATATATATATATATATATATATATTGTTGCGGTTGTGCCATAAAGGCAAACCCCCTATAGTCAATTGCACGACAACATGTAGCCTGCATTAGTCAGTTGTGTCTTATTGAATGTAAAGATTAGCCCTTCCCATTGTGTAGTAAAAAAAAGACCAAATATGCGTTGAGTTAGGCATGTTGTCAAACCCTTGTGTGGTTAAGGGAAGCCATAACACCAGATGTGCAGAAAGGCGTGGCCAAAAGCACGGCCCACGTGACCAATGGCGAGCCGGGAACCCGTCGTCATGATGCGGCAAACTTCAGCCAATGGGAGGCTGTAGAACATTTTGAGGGGCGTGGGCGGATCTGGTAAAAGCCCACGTGGATCGCAATTCACTCTCTTTTGCCTGGGATTTTGCCACGTCGACGACCTCCTGCTCTGTTCTCTCTTTGCCTCATGGACGAAATCACTCTCTTGCTTTTTCACATCACCCCCGACACGTGTTTGGCCTTTGTGTTCTTTTCTTGGCTTCTGCGCCGATCTCTTGCGCCATCCAGCTGACCTGCAAGCGTTGGCTTTCTACAAGGCTCACCTGCGCTGAATTTCATCTACCTGCACTGAAGTTCATCTACCTGCGCTGAAGTTCATCTGCCTGTGCTGAAGTTCGTCCGTGCTAACTTTGAGGCGGCGGTTCGTCCTTCGGACCTGACCTCATCCAGGCTGCACGTGAGGACCGAACTGCGCACACCAGACCACGTGGCCAATTGCGAGGCAATCCCAGCACGTACATCGGTACGCCCTTAACCAGAGTGTCCTTTGTCCGTGTGTGTGTGTGTGTGTGTGTGTGTGTGTGTGTGTGTGTGTGTGTGTGTGTGTGTGTGTGTGTGTGTGTGGCAGAGTGTGAAAGTGCCAAGTCAGGGTTATTATTAGGTAATATTTGTTAAAGTAAATCTTCGTCTCTTTCTCTGTGCCTTCCAAATAAAAGGCTGTACATTTTGTTCTTACTTCCAACCTGTTTGGTACGTCTTTTCTCCATTGGCCTAGCATCATCTGGGACCGAATTTGGCGAGACTCAGGTCCATAAATCTCGTGGGGTAACGCCGCTTTCCACACTGTGCAAAACCGCTCGGCATCCAGAAGGTGTGGGAAAGTGAGGGTTCGATCGCCGTCTTTGGTGACGTGTGCACCTTGAAGGTATTCGTGATTTTCCAGAATTAACCGAGGGGAATCACGCAACAAAATTGTTGTGCAAGAAGGGGGTTTTGAACTTGACCCACCCCGCAACAATATATACACAAAGAATTAAGTTAAGCACCCCCCCCCCCCCGTTTTTTTACAACCTCGCACATTACAAGTTTGTTGTCGTCAAAACAGTGTAATATACCCATGATATTGCTATATTTTCTGGAGAAGTGATATTATGGTCACATAAAAACATAACAATCATGCCGTTTTCAATATTTTATTCTGAATAATTTAAGGTGAAATTTTTTGGGAATTTTAGGCATATTTGCACCTCAATTTAAGTATGGAGCTATAGGTCCATCACGGACAGTGTGGATGACGTTTATGTTTTCTAACGTACAGTCATTGTTCTGAGAAGACCTCTAGCGATCTTTGCGTCAATAACGTGTGTAGGACCCACGTGATCGGATCACTGACTCAACCCTACGTCTCATAGACCCTGTAAGCCGTCGTATGCGTTGCTGTGGCAGGTTGTTCCATTCCCGATGTAATGCACGTTCCAATTCATCCAGATTGGCTATTGGAGGGACCATCTTCGCAATTTGTCATCCCAACATGTCCCAAACGTGCTCGAGGGGGTTCAGGTCAGGACTGTACGCAGGCCAGGGGATGGTTGTCACAGCACCTTGCTCCAGCAAGGCTCGGACGCGTCTCGCACGGTGAGGCCTGGCGTTGTCATCCATGAAGATGGGTCTGCTGGCGAGGGTGTGGTCATCGAAGTGCGGGATTATGGTGGTATTCAGGATTTCCTCGGCATATCGCTCTCCGTTGAGGTTACCTCGCACAGTTATCAGGTCCAACTTACAGTCATGGGAGAAGCATCCCCAGACCATAATCGAGCCACCACCAAAGGGTACCGTTGGTTGAATGTTTTTAGGTGCATACGCGGTGTTTTTGTGGCGCCACACCCGAACTCGCCCATCTGTCACGTACAGCAAGAACCGGCTTTCATCCGACCAATGAACTCGCCTCCAAGACCGGATGTTCCATCCACGTCGCGCTAGGCACCATGCCAAACGCTCCCTCTGATGTCGTTCGAGTAGCCTTGGACGCTTGATCACTCGTCTTGACCTTAAACCGGCCGATTTCAGGCGGTTCCTCACGGTATGGTGACATAGCCTTCTGTTGGGCAGCCAGTTGTCCTTCAGGAAATGGCTCGAGGCGAAGGGATATCGTCGCACCAGTCTCAAAAGCGCTCTATCTTGGCGGACTGTTGTCACGCGAGGTCTTCCAGACCTTGGACGGTCCTTCACCGCATCCGTTTCCTGGTGTTTCTGCACCAACCGACTGATCACCGAATGGTGGTAACCAAACGTTCGAGCTACAGCTTTTCTGGACATTCCGGACTCGATCATGCCTATTATCCGCCATCGTTCTCCGTCCGACAACCGTCTACGAGCCACCATTACGAGAAAATGACCATGTAACCCCCACACGAGCTCAGGCGTGACTTGCAATAACCCGTGATGATAGTGCATTTACAGAAAATCACGACCACGTGGATGATAACACGTGCTGCACGAGCGATGGGCGTCACAGATGAGTGCACTCATCTGCATTTCATCAATTGATAATTGCTAATGTCATACCAATCATTATTTGATCTCACATACCTTAGAATATATGCCAATGTATACATATACACAAAGAATATATATTAGGGGGTGCTTACCTCAATTCGTTGTGTAGGGGTGCTTAACTTAATTCTTTGTGTATATATAAAGACAATACCAGTCAAAAGTTTTAGAACACCTCAACTTTTACAGTTTTTATTGAAATTTACGCAGTTTAATACCTCAATGTACTCTGAAATTAAGCATAGAAAAAAGAAACAATTGGAGATAAAAAAGAAATCATAGATTCATTTTGTTTAACAAAATTTAATCTAAATTTTTGACTCAGCAAAGTAGCCACCTTTTGCAGATATAACCACGGAACACACTCGTGGCATTCTTTCTACAATGGAAATCAAATATTGTTCGGGAAGTTTTTCCCAACACTGTTGCAGAAGTTCCCACAAATGTGTTGCACTTGTAGGTTGCTTTGCTTTCACCCTTCTGTCCAGTTCATCCCAAACCAGCTCAATGGGGTTGAAGTCTGGAGACTGTGTTCGCCATTCCATGATTTGAAGCCTCCCGTCTTGTTCTTTTCCTCGAAGGTAGTTTTGACAGAGCCTGGAGGTGTGTTTAGGGTCATTATCTTGCTGTAGGATGAATCCCTGACCAACTACACGTATACCAGAGGGTATTGCATGGCACTGCAAAATGCAGTGGTAGCCCTTTTGGTTCAGGGTGGAAACCTCAATCAATCAAAAAAAAAACTGGAAAGATTGAGGCGTTCTAAAACTTTTGACCGGTAGTGTGTGTGTATATATATATATATACCTTATATATAAGGGTTTTGAGAGGTTATATATATATAAGGTTATATATATATATATATATATATATATATATATATATATATACGTATATATATATATTGTTGGGGTTTTGAGAGTGTACATATAACATCATTAAAGGTTAAAGGTTTGCCCCCTAGTTAGTCCACAAGCAACACGTCGGCCCATTTAGGATATTAGTTATGTCATAGTTATGTCATCTGCGTTGTGTAAAATACAGACTTGGCATTTAATATGGAATTTTTTTTCTTCTTGACTTGGGTTTACTTTCTTAACTCAGTATATCAATCTAGTGAGTTTCTTTTACACTTTGGTGATTTATTTGTTAAAAGAACCATGTCACTGATTGTCTGTCGCAGCAAGAAGTCAACAACAGGATTATATCACAGGTGGCGTGGAAAAATGTACGGACAGGTGCATTTGATGATTGGCTTCACAGTCGGGTATACAAGGGTTGTTGCGTTCTGTATTAGTGGAAAACAACTGCTGCACGTCTCCAAAGGTTATCGCCGCTTCCTCTGGAGATGGTCCGTCAACTCGACAATGTTGTTTGTCATGGAGTGGTGGCTTTACGAAATTACGGCATGAAACAGCATGCTATTGCTCGGCAGTATGGCATCACTCAAGGTCAGGTGTCAAAGATCCTGAAACGAAATGCTCAGAGGCGTGTCCCTACTCCAATACCGAGGCCAGGACGTTCCCGCAGAACCACAAGGAGGGATGATCGCCAGCTGCACCGATTAGTCCGCAATGGCCGCACCAAGTCAGCTAATCGGCTTGGGGCTGAGTGGCAGCAACTGGCAAATGTGCCTGTATCCAGAAGGCTATTCAACCAACAACTGTTTCAAGCAGGCTATCGTGCCAGGCGTCCCCTGAGAAAGCCACGCCTGATCAGACAACACCACCAGCGCCGATTGCAGTGGGCCAGAGAGCACCGTCAAATGGAAGCCAGGACACTGGAATCACGTGATCTTCAGTGACGAGTCTAGATTTCTGGCCTATCGTCAAGATGGCCGCGTCCGAGTGCGCAGACAAGTGCATGAAGCCTACAACAAAGATTGTATAGTGCCAAGAGTCCAAGCTGGAGGTGGTGGGGTGACCGTTTGGGCTGCTTTTCATGCAGGCGGCAAAACTGACCTGGTTGTTCTGAATGGAAACCTGAACCAGTTCAAGTACAGGGCCATTCTGGAAGAAACATTGCTTCCATTTGCTCGTGCAGCCTTTCGAGGAAACTTTGTCTTCCAAGATGACAATGCATGGCCTCATCGTGCTCGCATGATCCAACACTTTCTTGCTGACCGTGGCGTAGAGCATATGGAGTGGCCTGCCATGTCCCCGGATATGAATCCGATAGAGAACTTGTGGGCAGAATTAACGCGTCAAATCGACCACTTGGACCAGCAGCCGACCTTTGTGCGTGAATTGCAGCAGGCCGTTGTCACTGCATGGCAAGCGATTCCTGTCCAAACCTTGGCAAATCTCGTGAACAGCATGCCTCAACGTGTACGTGCTCTCCTGAATGCTCGTGGGGGTTACACGAAGTACTGAACTGTAATTTTACTGTCTGTAATCCCAGTCGTAATTTAACTTTTGTTTTTGTTTAAAAAAAATTGGGCTAATGTGCAAAATAAAGAGATACTTCTGGAAAACGTACAGAAGTTTAACACAGTACTGTCCATGAATTGAGTTCGATATCAGTTTACATCACTTTCAAGGATCAATTTATTTGTTTCGAAATGTCAAATGTGGTTTTTCTTTCTTTTAAAGGTCACATTAACAAAATCTAGAATAATTTCAACATAATTCCAATGAACTTTTGGTTCTAAGACATCTTGAAATGTAAGTTCACCGCCAGAAAAAAAATATTCCATATTAAATGCCAAGTCTGTAAATAAGTATAGGCCCCGTTCATTTTTGCCTCCACCCTCCGACTCTATCTCGTCGGGCAGCATCCATCCCGCGCCCCATTTTGGCTATTGCACCTCGCATTAGGATGCTCACTAGTCAAGGGGCACGATGTAGGCCTGAGAGAGGGTGGGGCCGGCGTTGAGGTCGGGGAGCGGCAGCGGTAGACGGTAAGAGCCACCAGCCAATCAGGGCTGTAAGGGCATGGCGTGAGGGGCGTGGTAAGAGCGTGCCTATATAAGCGCACGCACAAAGCCCTTGTGAGGACTTGCAAGGAATCGCGCTTTGTATGAGGACTTGTTGGGAGAGCGCATTGTATAAGGACTGGCCAGGAGAACTTCGTGCGAGAGGACTTGTTGGGAGAGGCGCTTTGCATACGAACTTGCATTGGGAACGCTATTGAGCTTGCATTGGGAGCACTATTGAACTTGTATTAGGAGCGCTATTGAACCTGTATCGGGAGCGCATATAGCGCCGGTGCATCTATTACGTACGCGACTGTGGTCGCAAGTAACCACCCAGCCAGCCTTATCTTTCGCCCCGGATTTAATCCCGTGTGCGCCAACGACTGGCGGGGAGTTTCTGCCGCCCTGACCATCTTCTTCGCGGTGCGAGTCGGGGACCGGAGCGAACTGACTGGACGCCATCATCCCTCGACGATCAACCCGACCCTCTACAACCCCGTGTGAGTGTGTCTGAGTGTGAAATGGGCCGGTGTCCTGGGATAAGTTAAGACTGTAATTAAGCTGCACTGTGTCTCTGCATCCGATCCTTGTATATACGTGCATAGTGTAAATAAACCAATCTGTTCTTCCTGTCTTTCCTAATTCGACCGTATCAGTGCTTTCCTCCATTGGGTAAGCGTGGCACGATTAGAACCGCTCGGATCGGGTTTAGTAATTGTTAACAGCTCGGGTCACGGTTCGCTATCGCTCGGCGTTTCCACCTATAACCGTGATTCGGGCGGGGCTTATCTCCTTGCTTCCTGGGCGGCGTTGGTACTTAGGTAATAGGAATTTGGCCTACAACCCTACTTAACGCCATCCGGAAGGAACGTCATAGCCCCGGATCCCGTCAGCTAGTCAAAGACAAGGGGACTAATCCCCCCTTGGTAAGGGGAAAGGCCGACGAGGAGATCCGCAACAATTTGGTGTCAGGAGTGGGCTTGGAACCTGGAACTAAATTTTTTAGACCAAATTTTGGACACCAATTGTGCATATTGGCCGCAACAATTGGTGTCGGGGAGTTGGGATTCGGAACCCTACCAAATTGTTTTGGACAAATTTGGCCAAAACTACGAGCGACCGACATTTAGTTTTTAAGAACCAAAATTAAATTCGTGCCATGGTTAACCAAGGCGGTCGGATGCAGGGGGGGTAAATGAGATAGATGAGGAGAGAGATTCGATAACCCAGGACCCCCGGGAAGAAGAGGAGAACATTGATGAAGGGTCGGCAGTAGGTGTAGAAAATGGCGGCACCTCGCACGTGGCGGCGAGAGCCGAGCCCGCAGCACCCATGGATATGGACCTTTTTATGGCACAAATGATGACATTTTTGACCAAGTGGGATGAAGAGAACAAAATATGTGCCCAGGGAAACAAATCCACTGGGGAAATTAACAAAATGGGTGCTCAGATGAAGAATAAAATAGAGGAAATGAGGGGCGAAATAAAAAAGTCCAGGTGTGAAGTGGAAAAAATGATGGCAGAGTCAAAGAAGGACCTAAAAGAAATTGGGCAAGACATTGATCACATGTTGAGCGAGGAAGTCGCATTGGTATGCGACAAGGTAACGCAATTTGAGAAACGCGTGAAAAGCGAGGTGGAGCAAAGCGCAGTTAAGTGGACTGGGGTAGAAATCGCACCACGGGGTGTGGAAAAGCCGACGGCCGCCGAATTGGAAAATTTTCTTTTATGTGCGCCAGCGGTCGTCGAGCTTAATAAAGAAAAAGAAATTAGAGTTGAAATTTGGGCTGAGGAGACGGCAGAGATAGGAATTAAATGGGAGAAAAAGATGGAATGCACGCAAAGTCTGTGTTCGCATCGTGATGTTGTGCTGCCTAACCCCAATGAGAATTTGCAGGCGCTGCTGGGGAAAAGAATCCCAAAGGTGAGTAGGGTTATGTATGGTGCGAAAAGGTTTGGCGCGAAAGTGTTTGGCGCGAAAACATTTTTCGCGCGCTTGGGATCGCGACGTCACCCGGGTGCTCGTGGAAGGTCCGTGGTGCGATATGTGAAAGTGAATGGCACGCGTGTGAGGAAAAAGTGTGCGCTGGAGCGCGAGTGTGAAACCGAGAGTGAGAATGAATGCACAATAGAGGGTATGTGTGAAGAGTGCGACACAGAGTGTGAGTTGGCCGAGGAGAGTGTGTGGGAGTGCACACCAGAGTGCGTGATTGGGTGTGCAGCAAAAGAGTGCACACCCATGGTTGTTACGGAGTACGTAATGGGAGAGTGTGCGCGAGGATGTGTAACGGAGTGTGCGAGCGGCATGAGTGTGCCTGAGTGGTGTGCACCTGAGTGTGCAAGGGAAGAGTGTGCACAGGAGAGTGCAGTGACGGAATGTATGGGGTGTATGAGGACGAGGACCGGGGTTATAGGGGCGCCTCGGTGTGCGAGTATGGAAAGGGTCGCGTGGTGTGAGAATGCGGCTCAAGCATCGACGCAGACCGGGGCAGCGTTTAGGCCGACGTATAGCCGATGCGAGCTCTCGGGGCGTGGTGCACTTTGTGTGCTGCGGGGGCCGGTGGGGATCGTTGCCGTGGCGGTCTCGCAAGGAGCGCCGTGCATGATTCGTGCCGGGCCCCGCCCTGTATGGACGGTGCCGCGCCTTGGCGAAAGAGGCAAACGGCACGGTTTGAGGGGAGGAAGGCGAGGTCGGACCTTCGCCCCCTGGCGGGCGCGGTGCTCCAACCGGGAGAAACTGGGCCATCGGGCCGGAGACCGAAAGGCGCCTGGAATGGCACCTGGAACCTTGGCCCAAGTATGCCTCCTCCCCAGAATCGAAAATGCCGGACGGACCCAACCTACAGGAGACAAACCACCCGCATGCATTGCTCGGCTTTCCGAAGCCGAGCTGTGAAAATGTATTCCCGCATGGAGAGGCTCGAGTGTTGTGGACAAATGGCAGTAGTGGTGGGAAATAGTGTCCGATGTAGAGGGATGGTAGCTCTACCATCCCTCACATTAAATTGGGGGCACATGAGCTATAGATTATGGGGTAGCAGTGAAAACTAGCTGACGGCGGGCTAGGATAATTGTTAGGGATTTAAAAATGACAGTAGGGACAAGATTTAAGTAGAGACATTTGTACTGGTAGAGGGGACGTAGTCAGATTAGATGGATGTTAACGACGAGTGAAGTGCTTAGTGTAAGGGAAGACAGAAAAGCACAAGTATTAGAGGGAAGTAGTTAGTTAGATGATGCTGTGTGTGTGAGGATGAGCTTGAGATTTATGCGCAAATGAGGAATTGAACGAAATTGGTTGTGGATGAACTTGCGCAAATGAGGCATTGGTCGGGGATGACCCGAGGTGATATATAAATGGAGTATTGAGGACATGTGTAATGGTGTTGAGTGAATGGGCTTTCATGGGGTGCAAGTGAAGAACAGGTGTGTGGAGTAAATGGTGTGGAGTGAGTGGTGTGGAATGAGTGGTGTGGAATGAGTGGTGTGGAGTGCATGGTGTGAAGGAGTGGATGGGGGAAGATTGAGCCCTTCACGAATACCCGGGGAGCGTAGTTTAAAGTTAGGTAGAAGGTTTAGGTAAATTATTTGGATATTGACATCTGTGGTGCAGATAGTAGCAAGGTGTTGCTTTGATGGGTGCGTAAGTCTGTGGAGATGACTGGGCATGTGGGCTTAATTGGTAAGTATGGTTAAATGGGCACTCCGACACTGGTAGTCTGTCGGCCAGGTGAGGCCGCAGGTAGGCTCTGGGAGCCAGGTAGAGTTCAGTGTAGTGTTCAGTGGGGCCCGAGGATCCTAAGAGAGGACCCGGGTAGCCCAATGCCAGAGAGGGCATCAGAGGGGTGAGCGAGCCAGGAGGGCCTTCCCCGAGTTAGGGTAGTGGTAAGGAGCTAGGCAAGCTCGGGTGGCGACTTCAGTGGCGGAGGTGCGCAGGTAGGTAGACCTGCTGGTAGAGCCACACGACCCAGCCCAGAAATTGTGCGAGGGCACAGTAGGAAAAATTGGGGGAGTGAGACCCCAAATTGGAAGAACACACCAGGATGGTCAATGGGAATTGGTTTTTAGAACCACATAGTTTCAAGATGCCAAGTGGCAGGGCAAGACCCCGGGTAGTGTAAATGTGTTAATGTCAATTAGAGGATAGTTAGGATAAGAAGTATCTTCGCACCATACACATCCACTCACCAAGGTGACAGGACTCCACACCAGGTTTTGCGAATGTTTGGAATGTAAGACGCATCATGACGGAGTTTGACAATGTGTGTAATCCATCTCTTCCTTCTTGGGGGGCATTGGAAACGAATTTGGTTTAGAGGGAGATATGGGAGACAAGACGGTAGAGACGGAATTTGTAAAGGAAGTGTAAATACGGGGAGGGGCAAGGGTAGAGTAGGCTGACATGGGGGGTTACGTACGGCTAGGGACGAGCTTTCTCCGCTCGCTCGCCCGCGCCCCTCATGTTGCATTGCCTTGCATTGTGTGTACCCATGCGCCCTTGCCCCCGCTAAACTCTCTGCTTTGTCTTCCTACCCACCCATGGACCCATTTTCTTTGTTGAGGGGAGTGTGCAGGTACCCTGAGCTGTGCGGCTGCACTTTTGCACTGCACCCTGCTACCTGTTGCCTGCACCAGTACACCTACGGACCACACGTTCTGTGGCCTGGCACCTTTGCTGGGGCAGACAATTGCTGCAAACATTACCTTGTGCCCTGCGGACCACTGTTTTAAGTGGCATCGATGCCATGCAGTCGGACCACCTAAGTTGGCCCTGCTGGCTGAAATAAAAAATGGACACGGTTTGTGCCTTTTTATTTCCTTTGGTGTGTCAGGAAAGAAGACTTTAAGTTTTTGTGATGGCACACCGAAGACGAAGCAAGAAGACGCAGCCAAGATGCAGCAGCCCAGCAGCCAAGCAGCAAGCATTTATTACTGAAATGTGATGATTGTGCATGATTGTGCATTTTTTTGTGCATATTGGTGTATGGTGTATTGGTGCAGTGCATTCTGTATTGTTGTTTCTCCTCTCCAAATTTCTCTTCTCTCCCACAAAAGAACAGGTCCTGGGTTGTAGAATTGTAAATAATTAGCTAGTCTTGTAAATAACATGCTCCCACCGGCTTTATGTTTAGTTTGCGAATTCTTTCCGTAATTCGGTTAATTGTGGGCGTGAGTCTGTTAGTTAGTACACAACGCAGTAGGTGGGACATATGTAGTGTTTAAAACTGTCACACCCAGGGTGTTAGAGTAAATGTAGAGGGAAACCACACCTAAGTGTCACACTAAGTTAAAAGTAGTCCTGACCCTTGCATCAGAACCAGTCGTACTCACTTGTGTGGGTTCGGCTCGGGGACGAGCCTGGCGAAGGAGGGGTGCAGTGTTGCGGTTTTGAGAGTGTACATATAACATCATTAAAGGTTAAAGGTTTGCCCCCTAGTTAGTCCACAAGCAACACGTCGGCCCATTTAGGATATTAGTTATGTCATAGTCTATGTGAGTACAAGGCCATTTCCCTAGTATCATCTGCGTTGTGTAAAAGAAATAAGTACAGGCCCCGTTTATTTTTGCCTCCACCCTCCGAATCTACATCGTTGGGCAGCATCCATCCCGCGCCCCATTTTGGCTATTGCACCTCACATTAGGATGCTCACTAGTCAAGGGACACGCGGTAGGCCTGAGAGAGGGTGAGGCCGGCGTTGAGGTCGGGGAGCGGCAGCGGGAGACGGTAAGGGCCACCAGCCAATCAGGGCTCTAAGGGCATGGCGTGAGGAGTGTGGTAAGGGCGTGCCTATATAAGCGCACGCACAAAGCCCTTGTGAGGACTTGCAAGGAATTGCGCTTTGTATGAGGACTTGTTGGGAGAGCGCATTGTATAAGGACTGGCCAGGAGAACTTCGTGCGAGAGGACTTGTTGGGAGAGGCGCTTTGCATACGAACTTGAATTGGGAGCGCTATTGAACTTGTATCAGGAGCGCATATAGCGCCGGTGCATCTATTACGTATGCGACCGTGGTCACAAGTAACCGCCCAACCAGCCTTACCTTTCGCCCCGCATTTAATCCCGTGTGCGCCAACGACCCACGGGGAGTTTCTGCCGCCCTGACCATCTTCTTCGCGGTGCGAGTCGGGGACCGGAGCGAACTGCCTGGACGCCATCATCCATGGACCATCAACCTGACCCTCTACAACCCCGTGTGAGTGTGTATGAGTGTGAAACGGGCCCGTGTCCTGGGATAAGTTAAGACTGCAATTAAGCTGCACTGTGTCTCTGCATCCGATCCTTGTGTATACGTGCATAGTGTAAATAAACCAATCTGTTCTTCCTGTCTTTCCTAATTCGACCGTATCAGTGTTTTCCCTCCATTGGGTAAGCATGGCACGATTAGAACCGCTCGGATCGGGTTTAGTAATTGTTAACACATGGGGTCACGGTTCGCTATCGCTCGGCGTTTCCACCTATAACCGTGATTCGGGTGGGGCTTATCTCCTTGCTTCCTGGGCGGCGTTGGTACTTAGGTAATAGGAATTCGGCCTACAACCCTATTTAACGCCTTCCGGAAGGAACGTCATAGCCCCGGATCCCATCGGCTAGTCAAAGACAAGGGGACTAATCCCCCTTTGGTAAGGGGAAATGCCGACGAGGAGATCCGCAACAATATATACATTGCATATATTTATGTAGATATATACTGTAATATGGATGAATATATAATATGGATGAATATATAATATGGATGAATATATAATATTGATGAATATATAATATGGATGTATATATAATATGGATGAATATATATTATGGATGAATATATAATATGGATGGGTATATAATATGGATGAATATATAATATGGATGAATATATAATATGGATGAATACATAATATTAAGGTGTGTACCCTGGTTTAGAATAGGTACACCGTATCCCTGCATGTCGTAAGAGGTGACTAAGAGGGTTGGCGTCACGAAGGGCATCCGGCCATAAAAACATTGCCTCAAAAAGAGAACCATGACAATTACAACTACATATGAGCAGGATACAGCCCGAAGTGGAGATCGGTTTCTGAGGTTTGGGACATGGAATGTAGGGACAATGACAGGGAGATCAGGAGAAGTGGTGGAAGTATTGATCAGAAGAAGAGTGGACATATGTTGTGTGCAAGAGACGAGATGGAAGGGAAGTGGTGTGAGAATGGTGAAGGGTAGGCAGGGACAGAAATACAAGTTTGTGTGGCAAGGGTGCCCGGAGGGCATGAATGGTGTTGGTGTCCTGTTTTCTGAGGAGTTTGTAGACAGTGTGGTGAGTGTGACTAGAGTGAGTGAAAGGTTGATGATGGTGAAAATGATGATTGGAAAGGTCTTGGTGAACGTCATCTCGGGATATGCTCTGCAGGTTGGTCGGAGCGATGAAGAGAAGGACAAGTTCTGGTGTGCGATAGAGAAGCTGATGGAAAACGTGAAAGATGAGGAAGTTGTTGTGGTAGGAGGAGACCTAAATGGACATGTGGGAAGGAGTATGGACGGTTTTGAGGGAGTTCATGGGGGTTATGGATATGGTGTGAGAAATGGAGAAGGTGAAAGGATTTTGGAGTTTGCTGATGGAGCTGATTTGTTGATTTGTAATACTCGATAATAGGAACAGGTTCCAGAAAGAGGATAATACGCTTGTTACACACACGTCAGGTGGGTCGACGACAACCATTGACTACCTGATGGTGCGTAGGCGAGATAGGGGGCACCTCCAGGACACAAAGGTGATCCCGGGGGAGGAGGCTGTTTCACAGCACCACTTGGTTGTCTGCTACATAAGGGTGAAAGGTGCGAGGAGAGCTCGGCGGGTGAAGTACCAACCGAGAATGAAGGTGTGGAGGTTGAAAGAGGTGACAGTAAGGGAGGCATTAAAAGAGAGGCTGAGTAGGGTAGAGGATGATGTGGTTGAGCTTGAAAATGGTTGGATGTCAATGAAAGATAGTCTGTTCGGAGCCGTTGTTGAGGTATGTGAATGGACAAAAGGACCACCGAGGTACTCGGAAACATGGTGGTGGGATGATGAAGTTGGAAAGAGGATTGACGAGAAGAGGAAGAAGTTCAAGGAGTGGCAGAAGGCGAAGGGTACGGGAGCAGAAAAAGCAGAGCATGAAAGTTATAAGGAAGCCAAGAAGGCTGCAAAGAAAGAGGTAGCAAAGGCGCAGGAGGCATCTAGGAAAAAGTTCGGAGAATGCTTGGATTTGGAAGAGGGTCAGAGGGCGGTATTCAGGATTGCAAAGCAGATAGCAAAAGAGAGGTGTGATGTGATGGGGGTGAGTTGCTTGAAGTATGAAGTGGGACAAATCGTTGTGGACCCAGATGGAATTAAAGGAAGATGGAAGAGATATATGGAAATACTGTTGAATGCAGAGAATGAATGGGATGGCAACATAGAGAGTAACCCAGTTTTTGGACCGGCAGAGAAGATAACCGAGAAGGAAGTTGAGGAAGCGATAAAAGCAATGAAGAGTAGAAAAGCGGGAGGGCCGACGGGAGTTGTGGGAGATATGTTGAGGGCAGCAGGAAGTTGGGGTGTGAAGAGAATGACAGAGATCTGTAATCTGCTGGTGAAAGAAGGCCGCATTCCAGTGAATTGGGATCTGAGTACCCTCGTCCCTCTATACAAGGGGAAAGGTGACCCTCTGGAGTGTGGCTCGTACCGAGCGAAAAAGTTATTGGAGCATGGAATCAAGGTATTGGAAAGGGTGTTGGAGAGGAGGATAAGGAAGAAGGTGAAGATCGACGAAATGCAGTTTGGATTTATGCCAGGACGAGGAACGACAGACGTGCTCTTTATTGTGAGGCAGTTGCAGGAGAAGTACATGGAGAAGAGGAAGAAGTTGTTTCTTGGGTTTGTTGATCTGGAAAAAGCATTCGATAGGGTTCCACGCGAAGTATTGACATGGGCATTGAGGAAGTTAGGAGTGGAGGAATGGTTGATCAGAGTAGTGATGGCAATGTACAAAAGAGCGCGCACAGCTGTAAGGCCGAAGGACGGGAACATTGGTGAGTTTGAGGTGAAGGTGGGAGTGCATCAGGGGTCGGTACTAAGTCCACTACTATTTGTAGCTGTGATGGAGGTGCTGGCTCAGAACGTAAAGGAGGGTTTACCGTGGGAGTTGTTGTATGCAGATGATCTGGTGTTGATTGCAGAAAGTATGGATGGACTAAAGGAAAAGATGAACAAGTGGAAGGAATGTATGGAGACAAAAGGTCTGAAGGTGAATATCGGAAAGATGAAGGTGATGGCAAGTGGTAAAGCATGTGGTGAGGTGGAAAGAACTGGGAAGTGGCCGTGTGCTGTGTGCAGGAAGGGTGTCGGAGTGAACTCCATTCAATGTACAATGTGTGCTGAGTGGGTTCATCAAAAATGCAGTTGTCTGAGAGGGTCATTAACCAGTGTGGCAGCTACATTCACATGTAAGGTGTGCACAGAGGGAGCTGCAGATGAAGGAAATGTTAAGTTGGATCTTGGAGACGGCGTGAAGCTGGAAGGTGTGAAAACATTTTGCTACCTCGGAGACATGCTGAATGGAGAAGGTGGATCAGACTCGGCAACGGTTGCTGGAGTGATAAGTGCATGGAAGAAGTTTTGGGAACTGAGTGGCGTGCTGATGAGGAGGGGAGTGTCGTTGAAGCTGCAGGGAAAGGTGTATGCTGCATGTGTGAGAAGTGTTGTGATTTATGGGAGCGAGACATGGGTAATGAACGTAGTGCAGCAACGAAGGCTGGAAATGGTGGAAATGCGAATGGTTCGGTGGATGTGCGGAGTATCGTTGAGAGAGAGGAAGACAAATGATGAATTGCGAAAGATGATGGGAATAGAGCCTGTGATTGATGCTGTGAAGAGGAACAGGTTGAGATGGTTTGGTCATGTGTTGAGGAAGGATGAAAGTGACTGGTTGAGAAGAGTGATGGAAATGAATGTAGAGGGAAGTAGAGGACGGGGAAGACCGAGAAAGACTTGGCTAAAGATGGTGGAAGCAGAAATGCGAGCAAGGGGGTTAACAAGGAGAGATGCAGAAAATATGGCAAAATGGAGTAGATTGTCATGGGGACCGCAAGGCTAACCCCCACTCTAGCAGGGAAAATGGCCGTAAAATGCATGTTGTTGTTGTTGTTGTTGTTGATTAATACATAATATGGAAGTATATATTATACATACTAGTGAGATACCTGTGCTACGCATGGGTGGGAGGCCAGAAGCAAACAGACAATGCAGAAACGGCGAATGCTAAAGCATAAAACTAATAAATTCCACATTCCTGTAGCACCTTCAGTCGCACGTCAGACATGGACAGCAAGTTCGAGAAAGACGTCTATGAAAAACGTACCCGTTGGCAAACAAACGGGTGCATTTGTTCCATACCCAGTCAATGGCGAATCTGCATATGGCGATCCGTGAATTCACGTTTAGAAAGTAGTAACCGTCACGGCAATTCGTCATTCACTTGAACTGGATATCTCTTTTTTCATTCCAAACAGCATAACTCCAATCACAAATGAAATAACATTAATATAAAAAATAAACTTTTAACAACATTCATGACATAAACAAATATTTAAATCCTGATGTGAAGTTCCGTACGGTTGGGTGAACACAATTACGAATTCAAAATCGTACTTGTATTCACTCAATTCCAATCATCAATTGATACTTCAACATGATTAACATTTAATGATTTAACATTACGATTGAATGACGGTTGTATTTGGATATTATCAAACCTGCTCATTGCCATCATCTGTCCACTTCCGCATTCGCGGCAGGTTCATAATTCTCATCAAAATCTAAACAGTATTTGTAGAATTTCAATAAAAGCCACATCACTGTTCATATCGGTAAAGCGCGGCGTTACGCGCGCTGCTTGTGAGCAAGGAGGAAGCGGACAAGCGGTAACATATAAACGTCTTTATTGTAAGACTACACTGTAACACTGAACTCCTCCGGGCTGGTCGCCCGGTGTATATCATGAGGCCACGCCTACCCCTCGGGCGTGGCCACCGCCCACTTGGTGCGTGGAATGATGTCACCACGCCAGTGGGCTTTTGTGTCCGCCACACGCGCCCCCCCAGAATTCCCGCGCACCTGGAGGGCCAGTTTGTGGGGCAGTCGAATGACCCGGCCGAAGCGCCCCCTGGCGATCGGCGGCGTCCGGGGTGCAGGGATACCAGGTGGGATGCCCCTGGCTGCCCCTGGGATGGGTGCAGGACCGGGGGGCGCCGTGGCGGCGGGGCTGGGCGGTGCCGGGGGTCTGCCCGCAGGAGGGCGGCCCCGACGTGGGGGTCGGGCCACTGGCGGTGGATGGTCCACATCGAGGTGGGCCGGCTTGAGGCGGTCTACCGAAACGCGGTCAGGAGTACCGCCGATGTCCAGAGTGAAGTGCTTCGCCCCGGTCTCCAGCACGCGGAAAGGCCCGTCGTACGGGGGCCGCAGTGGTGTCCGATGGGCATCGTGGCGGACGAAGACGTACTCCGCCGTGCGAAGCTCCGGGGCGACGTGCGTCGGTGGGTGCCCGTGGCATGCCGTTGGCACCGGGGCGAACCTCTGGGCGGTCTCTTGCAGAGCGGGGCGCTGCTGTGCCGCGGACCATGGTGCCGTGGAGTCGGGGAGGAACTCGCCTGGCACCCGCAGCGGTTGCCCGAAGACCAACTCCGCCGCGGATGCGCGCAGGTCCTCCTTGGGCGCCGTCCGGAGGCCCAGCAGGACCCAGGGGAGCCTGTCGACCCAGCCGCCGTCGCGGAGGGTGGCCCGGAGCGCGGCCTTCAATGAGCGGTGAAATCGCTCACACAGGCCATTAGCCTGGGGGTGGTAGGCCGTGGTTCGGTGCAGCCGGACCCCGAGCCCCTGCGCAACCGCCCCCCAGAGCTCCGAGGTGAACTGGGGGCCGCGGTCGGATGAGATGTCTGAGGGGGCGCCGAACCGGGCGACCCAGGTGGCGATGAAAGCCTGCGCGACATCGGCCGCCGTTGTCGACGCCAAGGGCACGGCCTCCGGCCACCGGGTGGTGCAGTCCACCATGGTGAGGACGTGGGTGAAACCCCGCGAGGGGGGCAGAGGTCCCACCAGGTCCACGTGGACGTGGTCAAACCGGCGTTCCGGCACCGTGAACGGGGCCAACGGGGCCTGGGTGTGCCGGTGCACCTTGGCGCGCTGGCACGCGAGGCATGTCCTGGCCCAGCCGCGGACGGCCTTCCGGAGGCCATGCCAGACGAACTTGTCGGCGATCAGCCTTTGGGAGGCCCTCGCGCCCGGGTGGGACAGGCCGTGGATGGCGTCAAACACCTGGCGCTGCCAGCCCGCGGGCACAATGGGGCGAGGACGCCCGAGGGAGATGTCGCACAAGAGGGCCGCGCCCGCGCCGTCGAACGGCACCTCGGTGACGCGGAGGCCCGTGACGGCGGTCCGCAAGGCCTGGACGTCGGGGTCAGCGGCCTGGTCCGCTGCCATCCGGGCATAGTCGATGCCGAGGTGGACTGCGTGGGCGACGGCCCGGGAAAGGCAATCCGCAACCGGGTTGTCCTTCCCCGCGACGTGCTGGATGTCCGTCGTGTACTCGGACACGGCCGAGAGGTGACGCTGCTGCCGGGCCGACCACGGCTCGGTGACCTTGCCCATCGCGAAGATCAGCGGCTTGTGGTCGACGAAGGCAGTGAACGCCCGGCCCTCGAGCAGATGGCGGAAGTGCCTGACCGCCAAGTGAAGTCCGAGCAACTCGCGGTCGAAGGTACTGTAACGGCGTTCGGGCGGGCGAAGCTGCCGGCTAAAGAACGCCAGCGGTTGCCAAGCTCCACGCACCCATTGCTCGTGCACCGCGCCCACCGCGTAGTCCGAGGCATCGGTGGTGAGGGCGATCGGTGCATCGGGCGCCGGGTGCGCGAGCATGGTGGCGTTAGCCAAAGCGAGCTTCGCGCCCGTGAACGCCGTGTCCATCTGCTCGGTCCAGGTAACGTCGCCTTTGCCCGGCTTACCTCGGAGAGCTTCGTGCAGGGGGCGCAGGAGCTGGGCGATACGGGGCAGGAACCGATGGTAAAAGTTCACCATGCCCAGGAACTCCTGCAGCCCTCTGATCGTGCGGGGGCGCGGAAACCCCTTCACCGCCTCCACCTTGGCCGGCAGGGGGACGGCTCCGTGCCTGGTGACACGGTGCCCCAGAAAATCGATTGTGGCGGCGCCGAACCGGCACTTTGCGGGGTTCACAATCAGGCCATGCTGGCCCAGGCGTTCGAAGAGCGTGCGGAGGTGGCGTAGGTGCTCTTCGCGGGACGCGCTGGCGACGAGGATATCGTCCAGGTAGACGTAGACAAAATCCAAGTCGCGCAGGACGCTGTCCATCAGTCGCTGGAACGCCTGAGCCGCATTCTTCAGACCGAAGGGCATGCGCAGGAACTCGAAGAGTCCGAATGGCGTGATGACCGCCGTCTTCGGGACGTCCTCCGGCCTGACGGGGACCTGATGGTAGCCGCGTATGAGGTCCACCTTCGAGAAGAAGGACCTGCCCGCCAAACGGGCGGAAAAGTCCTGAATGTGGGGGACGGGGTAGCGGTCGGGAGTCGTGGCGTCATTGAGACGGCGATAGTCCCCGCACGGTCGCCATCCCCCGCCGGGCTTCGGCACGATGTGCAGCGGCGACGCCCAAGCGCTCTCTGAGCGCCGAACGATGCCGAGTCGCTCCAGGGTAGCGAAAATCCGCTTTTGCCACCGCCAGCTTCGTCGGCTCGAGGCGGCGTGCCCGGGCGTAGACCGGTGGCCCGACGGTGGGGATGTGATGGGCCACCCCGTGCTTGACGGCCCCCGCCGAGAAGGTGGGCCGTGTGAGGGCCGGGAAGCCGGCGAGGAGGCGGGTGAATGCGTCCGCTGCCGGAAGCGTACAGACCAACGTGGCCGGAACCGAATCGTTCGGCAAGCCGCTTGGCAAGCCGCTCGTTGAGCTGGGCAACGCACATGCGAGCGAGCTGAACGTCTCGGCCTGGACAAGCTGTCTGCGCTTGACGTCGACCAGGAGCCCATTAGCGCACAGGAAGTCCGCGCCAAGCAGTGCCATGGGCACGTCGGCGGTGACGAACGTCCATCGGAAAACCTGCCCTCCAAACCGCAGAGAGAGGCAGCGTTTTCCGTACGTACGGATGGGCGTCCCGTTCGCGGCAAGCAGCGCGGGGCCCCCACCCGCGGCGTGCTTGTCTGACGTGCCGGCGGGAATGACACTCACCTGTGCTCCCGTGTCGCACAGGTAACGGCGCCCGGAGAAGGTGTCTGTTATGAACAGCAGGCTGCTCGAACGGCCGGCGCTCATCGCCACAATTGAGCGCCGGCCCGGGCGTTTCCCGACCCGTTGAAGGAGCACGGCGGATGACACCGCCGAGCTTCGTGGCCGAACTTGGCGTGGAACCAGCACCAGGTGGTGGAGCTGGAGGAGCGCGGCTGGCTCCGCCAGGCCGGTGGAGTCGACGGGTTTCCCCGCGGTGGCGGTTTTCGCCGCGGCGGTGGGCGGGGCGTGGCGGCGTTCACGAGGTGCGTATCAGCATGCTGCTGAACCACAGCGTGCTGTAGAAGATGATGCTGTGGAACATCAGCGTGCTGTAGAAGATGATGCTGTGGAACATCAGCGTGCTGTAGAAGATGATGCTGTGGAACATCAGCGTGCTGTAGAAGATGATGCTGTGGAACATCAGCGTCGAAGGCCGTGACGGCCACGCCAACGCTCGCCCGCGTGTCCGAAGCGGCGAAGTACTTGTCCGCCTCGGCCGCCAATGCTCGGGGTTCCGTTAGCCCGGTCCCGGCCAACGCGAGGCGAACCTGCGCTGGAAGTTGGCGACGGAAAAGCGCCCGGAATAGCGAACCGGGGGCTTCGTCGCCCAACAGTGACAGCATATGGTCCATTCGGACCGACGGGCGCGTCTCACCGAGCTCGGGGAGATCCAGGAGGCGATCGGCCCGTGCCTCGTCCGTGAGGCTGAACGTGGCTAGGAGTAGCCGCTTGAGTGCCTCGTACTTGTGGCCGTCCGGTGGGTGGCGAAGGACGGACACAACTCGAGCGGCCGTGCCGGGCCCGAGGGAGGCGACGACATGGCAGTAGCGCAGGTCGTCGTTGGTGAGGCGCCGAAGCTGAAATTGGGCTTCGGCTTGAACGAACCAGACTTCGGCCTGGGCCTCCCAAAATTCGGGAAGTTTAATCGCCATTGCCTTGTCGTTGGCCATTGCAATGGCGTCGTGTTCGGAAGGATCGCTACGGCAGATCCAACGTCGAGGGTCACCAGTAAAGCGCGGCGTTACGCGCGCTGCTTGTGAGCAAGGAGGAAGCGGACAAGCGGTAACATATAAACGTCTTTATTGTAAGACTACACTGTAACACTGAACTCCTCCGGGCTGGTCGCCCGGTGTATATCATGAGGCCACGCCTACCCCTCGGGCGTGGCCACCGCCCACTTGGTGCGTGGAATGATGTCACCACGCCAGTGGGCTTTTGTGTCCGCCACATCGGTAAATATTATTCCATCGTGTTTGGAAAAACTGGAAAATTGGAAAACTTGGAAAAATTGGAAAACAATATAGCCTATTTTACTCCCAGGGGTCCCAGGAATACCCACCCAAAATATTCGTTGCGATCGGTTGAGCCGTTTTTGCGGTACCTTCAAACGGACAGACGGGCATTTGGTGAATTATAGTAAGATGTCACTGTGTAGCTGCAAGCAGTTTTCTGTGACAAACAGGTCGTTTGAAATCGTGGCGAATCCAACGGCTCCAGAGGACAAGGTCTAACTTGTTCCTGGCACGGTGTTGCGGCGAGAACTCCCACGCTGTGCATCAACTCAAGCCTGTGGTGAGTTTTCTCAATGATAGTGTTGGGCTGGAAGGAAGCTTTCAGTGAGACACGTGTTAGGTATTTGACGAGTAACGCCAAGAGTACTCTACATGAGCTGGTTCAGGCATGCCAGTAACCAAGTTATGGTTGGTGGTTAAACTCCCCCCCCCTCCTCCCCCAAAAAAGTATTATTTTTATCTACACATGAACTGTTGTTTAACACTAAACGAATGTTTGATTCTGTATTGATGAAATAACATGAAACAAGAAAATGAAAAAGGGGATAAAGAGGAGAGAAGGGAAGTGAGAAAATGACTTTAAAAGGAGACCCTCACTTCCGCCGCTCCTTCTCCCAACCTCTTTTCCTACATCCCTCCCCTCTGCACCATTCCCTATTTCTGGTACACATGTACACCTTAATTTTCCAAACCATGGATCTGCCTGTGGGATCTTTATCCCATGATTCTGCCTTTCTGAAGCTTGGCTGCAACGCTTGGAGGTTCTCCGATGCTTCGGGTTCGGGCCAACTGTGCGTTATTGTGAACTCGAAGGGAATAACACTGAGTGAAACAAGCCAAGCGAGTCTGAAACAACCCCCATCGTCCCTGTAGTTCACAAGGTTCGCCACAAAGGTAAACATGGCGAGGAAAAGAAATGCCAAAGTTAAATTCCCAAATGGATTCCACGAATCGTCGGCCATTCTACTTCTGCGTCCATCTTGCTGTCGCCCGCTGTCCAATTTGCACATACGTTTGTCCTTGAAGCAATGCGTAGCACCTGCTTCGCACAGAATTGGGAACTAGGTCTACGAACATCCAATTTGCACAAAAGCAGCTCAGCAAAGGAGGAAGCGATGAAGAGCGCATGTTAGTAAAGGAGGAAAACACAGTTCAGGGTCATTTCCGGGAGTGTTGAGGTTCGAACAACACGGAAACGGTGTAACCTAAACCCAAGTTTGAACCCAAAGGTAGATGCTAACCTCAAAGTGGTCAACTTCCCTCTCGAACTAGAAGTTGGGGGTGCTGGGAATACATTTCATTTTGGAAATGTTGTTTTTGATAAGACAGTTGTAAGCAACACCGGAAATGCTTCGAAATGCAGCACAGCTGTTACTCACTGATTGCACCAGTGTAGGTTGGCTGAGTCAGGTCTTTGGGAACCTTCCGGTAGATATCCAGCCTGCGGACGGTGGGGGACGACAAAGGAAGGGTAGGTGCAGGCTGGGTCAGCTGGGTAGTTAAAGATAGACTCTTAAACCGAGCAAACTTCCGCCACCCACACTCGATTCGCTTCGGTCGTGAAAACCTACAACCGGCTTAAACTCCGTCCGTTTAAACTTGGGAAACTTTGGGAAAGCCAACAGGAAACCCGGAGAATAGACTGAACCTTTGTGTTTGTATTAGAAAAGCGATCAAATATGGCTCATGCTGGAACTTTGCACGTGGAGGACCGATGGTGTGGAGGCGCCGAGGCCAACAATCAGAAGGGGCCCAAAGCGACCACGGTTCATCCAGTTTAACGTATATATTTTTAATTTCTTATTTATTTTATGTACACTTCTGTGTATGTCCTTCCCTAAAGCTACCGGTTCGGGTACCCGAGTGGCAGCCACCTCCACCTGCAACAACCTAAACTACAACTATTGGGGGTGCCTCTTCAGGGTGGTTGGACCGCATAATGCAAGTCGAGGGTCAAATCTTTCCCATTTTTGCCTGCTTCCCAGATTCATCAGGGCAACCACTAAACCACCCAGAACCACTAAACCACCCAGAACCACTAAACCACCCAGAACGACCAAACAACCCAGAACAACCAAACCAGCCAGCACAACCACAACAGCCAGCACAACTAAACCACCCAGAACCACTAAACCACCCAGAACCACTAAACCACCCAGAACAACCACAACAGCCAGCACAACTAAACCACCCAGAACCACTAAACCACCCAGAACAACTAAACCACCCACAACAACCAAACAACCCAGAACAACCACAACAGCCAGCACAACTAAACCACCCAGAACCACTAAACCACCCAGAACCACTAAACCACCCAGAACAACCACAACAGCCAGCACAACTAAACCACCCAGAACCACTAAACCACCCAGAACAACCAAACAACCCAGAACAATCAAACAACCCAGAACAATCAAACAACCCAGAACAACCAAACCAGCCAGCACAACTAAACCACCCAGAACAACTAAACCACCCAGAACAACCAAACCACCCAGAACAATCAAACAACCCAGAACAATCAAACAACCCAGAACAACCAAACCAGCCAGCACAACTAAACCACCCAGAACCACTAAACCACCCAGAACAATCAAACCAGCCAGCACAACTAAACCAGCCAGCACAACTAAACCACCCAGAACAATCAAACAACCCAGAACAACCAAACCAGCCAGCACAACTAAACCACCCAGAACAACTAAACCACCCAGAACAACCAAACAACCCAGAACAATCAAACAACCCAGAACAATCAAACCAGCCAGCACAACTAAACCACCCAGAACAACTAAACCACCCAGAACAACCAAACAACCCAGAACAATCAAACAACCCAGAACAACCAAACCAGCCAGCACAACTAAACCACCCAGAACCACTAAACCACCCAGAACCACTAAACCACCCAGAACAACCAAACAACCCAGAACAACCAAACCAGCCAGCACAACCACAACAGCCAGCACAACTAAACCACCCAGAACCACTAAACCACCCAGAACCACTAAACCACCCAGAACAACCACAACACCCAGAACCACTAAACCACCCAGAACCACTAAACCACCCAGAACAACCACAACAGCCAGCACAACTAAACCACCCAGAACCACTAAACCACCCAGAACAACTAAACCACCCACAACAACCAAACAACCCAGAACAATCAAACAACCCAGAACAATCAAACAACCCAGAACAACCAAACAACCCAGAACAATCAAACAACCCAGAACAACCAAACCAGCCAGCACAACTAAACCACCCAGAACAACTAAACCACCCAGAACAACCAAACCACCCAGAACAACCACAACAGCCAGCTCAACCAAACCACCCAAAACAACTAAACCACCCAGAACACCCAAAACAGCCAGCACAACCAAACCACCCAGAACCACCAAACCACCCAGAACCAGGAAACCACCCAGAACAACTAAACCACCCAGAACAACCAAACCAGCCAGCACAACCAAACTTCCCAGAACAACTAAACCACCCAGAACAACACAAACCACCCAGAACAACCACAACAGCCAGCTCAACCAAACCACCCAAAACAACTAAACCACCCAGAACACCCAAAACAGCCAGCACAACCAAACCACCCAGAACCACCAAAGCACCCAGAACCAGGAAACCACCCAGAACAACTAAACCACCCAGAACAACCAAACCAGCCAGCACAACCAAACTTCCCAGTACAACTAAACCACCCAGAACAACCAAACCACCCAGAACCACGAAACCACCCAGAACAACCAAACCACCCAGAACCACTAAACCACCCAGAACAACTAAACCACCCAGAACCACTAAACCACCCAGAACCACTAAACCACCCAGAACAACTAAACCACCCAGAACCACTAAACCACCCAGAACAACCACAATAGCCAGCACAACTAAACCACCCAGAACCACTAAACCACCCAGAACAACTAAACCACCCAGAACAACCAAACAACCCAGAACAACCAAACCACCCAGAACAACCAAACAACCCAGAACAACTAAACCACCCAGAACAACCAAACAACCCAGAACAACCAAACCATCCAGAACAACCACAACAGCCAGCACAACTAAACCACCCAGAACCACTAAACCACCCAGAACAACTAAACGACCCAGAACAACCAAACAACCCAGAACAACCATACCACCCAGAACAACTAAACCACCCAGAACCACTAAACCACCCAGAACAACCACAACAGCCAGCACAACTAAACCACCCAGAACCACTAAACCACCCAGAACAACTAAACCACCCAGAACAACCAAACAACCCAGAACAACCAAACCACCCAGAACAACCAAACAACCCAGAACAACTAAACCACCCAGAACAACCAAACCAGCCAGCACAACCAAACCAGCCAGCACAACCAAACCACCCAGAACAACTAAACCAGCCAGCACAACCAAACCACCCAGAACAACCAAACCACCCAGAACAACAAACCACCCAGTATAACCAAACCACCAAGACACAACGTGGTCCCTTGGTCCCCATGGACTGGTCCCTTTGGTCCCCATGGACTGGCCCTTTACCCCTTCTCTCTCCCTCTCGCTCTCTCTTTCCAAATCTGTCGTGGCCCTGACTTCATGAAGGCGAAGGTCCAACATCCTGGATGTGGGAGATCTCTGGGTCGCTCCTCGGAAACTGATCGGCTATCTCCTTGCCACAGGCTTGTTCAGAGAACTGTCCAGGGCTATACAACAACAACAACAACAACAACAACAACAGCCACAACAGGTTCTGTGGAGATGGAGGCCCAATCATTTTGTGAGATGGCAGGTTTTGCAATTTACACCAACAACAACTTAAACTTGCAAATATTGTAAATAAAACATACATACAGCTGTGTGCTACTTCTGTGTCAATCTCTGGCCTTGCACAATGGTTCCCCAAATAGGGGCCGACATATTTATTTGGCACCAGGCCCCCAAAAGGTTAATCCGGCCCTGTGTAGGACTATCCCTTAGGAGACCATCTGTGTACTCTCACATGAACTACGTGGATATTATTAGACAATGTGAGAATCAGCCCAGAATGTGGGATTGGAATCTCAGTGGGTTTGCTGCACGATGAGCCGTGGGATCGGATGGGAATGCCAAACAGATCAAAGCAGATCAAGCCACTTCTTATTGGAATTGTACCTCCGGTGCAGCAACACCTGTTGTAACGCTTTTCTGGTACTGCACAGGTATCGCAGGAAGCATTCTTCCAATTGAATTGAACCTTCAAGCTCGTGCAGAATCAGCTTCGATATTCATAATGCGAACGATAAGGAAGCAAACAAATCGTGGAGGTAGAGCAAGACTGGACAAGCCCATGGTGCTACCTCAAGTACAGGTGATGCTCAAGCTTCCTGCGCTGCAGCTTCAACTTCAATTCATCTCGTTTGATGCTAAACTGTGTGAAGCTCGTCAACAGGAAATCCTCTTTCAGTCGAAAGTTCCTGCTTAGTGATTGGACGTTAAGCCGGGTGTCTCATCTGCCGTAATTGGTTGCTCGATGTTAAAGATTCCACGGTGTCCTTCACAAAGAGTAGGCGAGTTATCGCCAGCACTCTGAACAAAGCACTTTCAGTCAAACGTCAGGCATGACCAGCCGGCTCGTGAAAGACTTGTGTCAAAAACGTTCCCCAGCTAAAAATGGGGACACCTGGTGCCATTAAGGTACTGTAGTAGTCCTAGTAGTCGTAGTAGTCGTAGTATCCGTAGTAGTCGTAGTAGTCGTAGTATCCGTAGTATCCGTAGTAGTCGTAGTAGTCGTAGTAGTCGTAGTATCCGTAGTATCCGTAGTAGTCGTAGTAGTCGTAGTAGGGGTAGGAGTGCCTCACATGGGTTCGATCTTGATCGAGACGAAAATTAATCGCTCCTTTGGTAGTTTGGGTCTTTGTACAATGGTAACAACATGAGGATAATGTAGTGTAAATGTGGGACAACCTCACCATCTCACAATTCATGGGAAAACTTGTGGGTGGAAATGCAGGTTAAAAACACCTTGGAGATCCGCAGCGATTTACGTTAAGATCACATGGTGTGAACTTCATGAGGACGAGAGTTATCGCCGGCACTCTCCATGAAGATAAATTCCAAACCAGACAGCACAACCAAACAACCCAGAACAACCAAACAACCCAGAACAACCAAACCAGCCAGAACAATCAAACCAGACAGCACAACCAAACAACCCAGAACAACCAAACAACCCAGAACAACCAAACCAGCCAGAACAACCAAACCAGACAGCACAACCAAACCAGACAGCACAACCAAACAACCCAGCACAACCAAACAACCCAGAACAACCAAACCAGCCAGAACAACCAAACCAGACAGCACAACCAAACAACCCAGAACAACCAAACAACCCAGAACAACCAAACAACCCAGAACAACCAAACCACTCAGCACAACCAAACAACACAGAACAACCAAACAACCCAGAACAACCAAACAACCCAGAACAACCAAACCAGCCAGAACAACCAAACCAGACAGCACAACCAAACCAGACAGCACAACCAAACAACCCAGCACAACCAAACAACCCAGAACAACCAAACCAGCCAGAACAACCAAACCAGACAGCACAACCAAACAACCCAGAACAACCAAACAACCCAGAACAACCAAACCAGCCAGAACAACCAAACCAGACAGCACAACCAAACAACCCAGCACAACCAAACAACCCAGAACAACCAAACCAGACAGCACAACCAAACAACCCAGAACAACCAAACAACCCAGAACAACCAAACCAGACAGCACAACCAAACAACCCAGAACAACCAAACCAGCCAGAACAACCAAACCAGACAGCACAACCAAACAACCCAGAACAACCAAACCAGCCAGAACAACCAAACCAGACAGCACAACCAAACAACCCAGAACAACCAAACCAGACAGCACAACCAAACAACCCAGAACAACCAAACAACCAAACAACCCAGAACAACCAAACCAGCCAGAACAACCAAACCAGACAGCACAACCAAACAACCCGGCACAACCAAACAACCCAGAACAACCAAACCAGCCAGAACAACAAAACCAGACAGCACAACCAAACAACCCAGAACAACCAAACAACCCAGAACAACCAAACCAGACAGCACAACCAAACAACCCAGAACAACCAAACCAGCCAGAACAACCAAACCAGACAGCACAACCAAACCAGACAGCACAACCAAACAACCCAGAACAACCAAACCAGCCAGAACAACCAAACCAGCCAGAACAACCAAACCAGACAGCACAACCAAACAACCCAGAACAACCAAACAACCCAGAACAACCAAACCAGCCAGAACAACCAAACCAGACAGCACAACCAAACAACCCAGAACAACCAAACCAGCCAGAACAACCAAACCAGACAGCACAACCAAACAACCCAGAACAACCAAACCAGCCAGAACAACCAAACCAGACAGCACAACCAAACAACCCAGAACAACCAAACCAGCCAGAACAACCAAACCAGACAGCACAACCAAACAACCCAGCACAACCAAACAACCCAGGACAACCAAACCAGACAGCACAACCAAACAACCCAGAACAACCAAACCAGCCAGAACAACCAAACCAGACAGCACAACCAAACAACCCAGAACAACCAAACAACCCAGAACAACCAAACCAGCCAGAACAACCAAACCAGACAGCACAACCAAACAACCCAGAACAAACAAACCAGCCAGAACAACCAAACCAGACAGCACAACCAAACAACCCAGCACAACCAAACCACCCAGCACAACCAAACAACCCAGAACAACCAAACCAGCCAGAACAACCAAACAACCCAGAACAACCAAACAACCCAGAACAAACAAACCAGCCAGAACAACCAAACAACCCAGAACAACCAAACCACCCAGCACAACCAAACAACCCAGAACAACCAAACCAGCCAGAACAACCAAACAACCCAGAACAACCAAACCAGACAGCACAACCAAACAACCCAGAACAACCAAACCACCCAGCACAACCAAACAACCCACAACAACCAAACCACTCAGCACAACCAAACAACCCAGAACAACCAAACAACCCAGAACAACCAAACCAGCCAGAACAACCAAACCAGACAGCACAACCAAACAACCCAGAACAACCAAACAACCCAGAACAACCAAACCAGACAGCACAACCAAACAACCCAGAACAACCAAACAACCCAGAACAACCAAACCAGACAGCACAACCAAACAACCCAGAACAACCAAACCAGCCAGAACAACCAAACCAGAGAGCACAACCAAACAACCCAGAACAACCAAACCAGCCAGAACAACCAAACCAGACAGCACAACCAAACAACCCAGAACAACCAAACCAGCCAGAACAACCAAACCAGACAGCACAACCAAACAACCCAGAACAACCAAACAACCCAGAACAACCAAACCACTCAGCACAACCAAACCAGCCAGAACAACCAAACCAGCCAGAACAACCAAACAACCCAGAACAACCAAACCAGCCAGCACAACCAAACAACCCAGAACAACCAAACAACCCAGAACAACCAAACAACCCAGAACAACCAAACCAGCCAGCACAACCAAACAACCCAGAACAACCAAACAACCCAGAACAACCAAACCAGCCAGAACAACCAAACAACCAAGAACAACCAAACCAGCCAGCACAACCAAACCAGACAGCACAACCAAACAACCCAGAACAACCAAACAACCCACCACAACCAAACAAGCCAGAACAACCAAACCAGCCAGAACAAGCAAACAACCCAGAACAACCAAACCAGCCAGAACAACCAAACAACCCAGGACAACCAAACCAGCCAGAACAACCAAACCAGCCAGAACAACCAAACCACACAGGACAATCAAACCACACAGCACAACCAAACCGGCCAGCACAACCAAACCGGCCAGCACAACCAAACCACACAGCACAATCAAACCACACAGCACAACCAAACCGGCCAGCACAACCAAACCGGCCAGCACAACCAAACCAGCCAGCACAACCAAACCACACAGCACAACCAAACCAGCTAGCACAACCAAACCAGCTAGCATAACCAAACTACACAGCACAACCAAACCACCCAGTACCATGAAACCACCCAGAACCACCAAACCACCCAAAACAACCAAAAATACTCGGCAGCACTTTTAACACATCCATGTCATTCTCAGATCACGTCACAAACATTAAAAAGCATGCACACCCAGGCTGAACACACTTGGGGCACTCACAAGCACAGACTTCGGACACCACAAAGAAACAACCTCACTAACATACAAACAGTACATTCGATTAGTGATCAACTGTGCTAGCTCATCATGGGCCTTCAGCCTATCAAACACACATCTCAACACCGCACAGACCATACAAAACAAAGCTCCGCATCATCACACGTTGCACATTAACAACACCCATCGAGCACCTACACACAGGTAAAAATGCTAAAAACCAAAGACAACTTAGACAGGAAAACAACACATGAGAACCACAATCACCCATGCAACTACACAGTTCCTTGCAATGGCAAATGGCAACCCTAATCACCCATGCAACTACATGTACAACCACTAACAGGCCCCTAGACACATTAAAACTACACCACAAAGACACTACTGCGACATCCTTGCGAACATCCCGCCACCAAACAATGGAACTACAAAAAACACACCAAACCCACATCACCATAAACGAAATAAACAACCTGGGCCCAAACAGTATCTTGGGTACAAAAGCCACACACATCGATGACATAGAGAAACTACTCCACAGGTCTTATCGTGTTCACCTTTCACGCCTTCGCTGTGAACACCACCCACAAATTTTACACTGCAAACATAGACTCGACGACACCACTGAGGACACCTGCAACCACTGCCAGGTCGCTCCACACACAATAAAACAAATCATGTTGTTATTATATACTTGTAGGATTTTTAGTTTCAGGTAATATTGTTGTTAAGATTTTTGGGTGAAATGGAGATGACATGAGTAAAAGGTAAAAATAAATGTTTGTTAAGGAAAAAGGAAAACGCGGCACAGAGACTGGAAGAAGAGAGATCCATATGGGCAGAGAGAGGAGGAGAGAGCTGTGAGTCACGTCGAGGCTGCGAGCAGACTTGTTTTTATATATTGGTTGCAAATGAGTTGAGGTTTCCCGTGAAAGGGATTGTCCGCGACATCGTCATATATTGCGAATGCAATTAAACCTGCGTCTCAGGTTTTATCACCAAGTGTGAGCCATCGTTGGAGAAATCAAGCGCCTCCATTACTGGCCTATACGCCATTTTGTCCTCAAAGAAGAAGAGGCTGTCCTCTTCATGCCTCTTGTTTTGCCGCTGGGATTTCCATATCGACCTCAACGTGTTAATTGCCATTGGTTTACCTTTCGGCTCAATTCCCATATCGACCTCTCACCTCGTAACTCCTCATCCACAGTCACGCCAATACCTGCCTGTTGATTTGCCGTTCTGCAAGACCTCTATCTCCAACCAGCGTGGGGATCCGTGCACGGACTTTGGGGAATGTTACATTCCACTCACGTTTGGCGTATCGTGACTTTATTGCTTTGAGAGCATTGGGGAATGATGGTAGCATCATATGTATTGTTCATTTGATGCCAGTGATATTTTCATTGTACTTTCTTTAAGAGTGTTATTATTGTGTACTTGCATGACTCGACACACCTCACCACACGTCGTTTCAGAGGGATAGGCATCTTTGACCATTTCGGTGTCTTTTGGGTCTTCATGGTGATTTGGGTCTTCAGGGCCATTTGGGTCTTCAGGGTCTTTTGGATGCTCTGGGCCTTTAAGGGTATTTTGGGTCTTTGGTGTGTTTTGGGTGTTCGGGGGTGTTTTGGGTTTTCGGGGTCTTTTGGGTCTTCGGGGTGTTTTGGGTCTTCGGGGTGTTTTTGGGTCTTCAAGGGTGATTTGGGTCTTCAGGGGTCTTGGGGGAATTAAAGGGTCATCAAAGGTCTGAGGGGTCTCAGCAGTGTTAATGCAATTAAGAGGGTTAATTATTAATTAAGAGGGTGGTAATTTATTTGAAGAAGAAGAAGACGTTTTCGTCGCATATAAACATAGCGACATACATAACCATATACGTTTGCTCTATTATAATAAGATGTGAGAGTTCTTAATACAATTACTTGTTTTGTTCTACAATTGCATTGGTGTGGTTTTACCAAGGTTTATTAGAACACTCGAAATAACAAATCTTTCTGCCGTGTTCCCTCTCCAGACTCTGAGGTGCACCGTAACCGGGTTTTTGGGGAGGTAACACGTAACACTGGTTTGAGATCTCAGGTTCAAGTCCCTGTCAGCCATTGCATTAACACTATGTGGGTTGACTCAGCTTTAGATCCTTCTAATGTTGGCAAAATGAGTGCCAGCTTACTGGAATTGGAGTGGCGACCCATCCAGGGTTGTGCCCACTAGCCGAGGAAGCTGCTTAGGCAGACCTTTGCGTCTGAAGATGCAAAAGGTTGGTCTTCTTCTTCATCGTCTTCTTCTTCAGTGATACAGCCCAAAATCACAACTGATGTGTAATCCCATGTACAGGAAATGATACGGTACTGTACGTCATCCTTCTCCCTCCTGGCACGCAGTACAAGGGATGCCAATTGCATCCACATACCTGCATCACAAACGATTCCGGAGGGAGCAGGTATATATCGATATGGTATTTGTACTCTTGCGACCACAGCAAGTCAATATATGCTTTTGGCAGCTTGAGCAGAGAAGTCAAACTCCACGAACCAATCAAATCAAGCCATGCGAGAATCACGTGATGCTGTCAAAAAAATCGTGCCTTTTGCAAAAAAAAAAAAGCCGTGTGCGCATGCGTGGAGGTGTGAATTGCGAGTGCGACTGGATCAGCTGTGCCTTTGTACTCAAACTGTGCACGAAACCAGGATTTATGTGTCTGCCGTTTGTCTGGAATTCGCCTGTGGGACAGTTTTGTGCAAGTAGAATGAAGAACTCGTCTTGCTGGTGAAGGCTCGTGTCGATCTGTGACGGTGGACAGGTAGAACGATGGTTGAAATAAACGGGACGTTGATCGAGGTGTGGTAACCGCCGAGGGAAGAAGCTGACGTTTCGGACATTAGCCCTTCGTTGGAGCAACGTTGAGGCTTCCTCTCTTTCGCTCCGATGAAGGGCTAATGTCCGAAACATCACCTTCTCCTTCCTTCCCATGGCGGGTAGCATCGATTTCATCCACACGTTTACACAAGTAGAACACCGAGCTCGTACGTTGGTTTAGACAAAGTCATCCATGAAGAATGAGTTTCACGTTTTAAAAAGGGAAAGTAAAACATGGACCGGAATAGATTTGAGCAAAAAGCACATTCACTTGCACCATTGTTGTTCCAGATGTCAAAGGGAGGAAGGTTCATTGTAAATGTCCACAGAATGTCTGCAAAAGTAAGTACACGTCGAAATCTGAAGCAGAGGCCATGTACATCTGGGCGACAGCATGTCCTATGGTGAAAAAAAGCATGTCCAGTGACGCTGCATGTCCAGTGAGGACACAATGTGCCCAGGGGGAGGTAAACTGTCCAAGTCCCCAGCTGTTGTCCCAATCTTGTCTCAGAGTCAACTATCCAAGTCCCTGTGTGTTCCAAATTTGTCTCAAAATTAACTTTCCAAGTCCCACTGTATCCCAAGCTTGTCTTCAAAGTTAACTTTCCAAGCCCCACCGTGTCCCAAACTTGTCTCAAAGTTAACTTTTCAAGCCCCACCGTGTTCCAAACTTGTCTCAAAGTTAACTTTCCAAGCCCCACCGTGTTCCAAACTTGTCTCAAAGTTAACTTTCCAAGCCCCACCGTGTCCCAAACTTGTCTCAAAGTTAACTTTCCAAGCCCCACCGTGTCCCAAACTTGTCTCAAAGTTAACTTTTCAAGCCCCACCGTGTTCCAAACTTGTCTCAAAGTTAACTTTCCAAGCCCCACCGTGTCCCAAACTTGTCTCAAAGTTAACTTTTCAAGCCCCACCGTGTTCCAAACTTGTCTCAAAGTTAACTTTCCAAGCCCCACCGTGTCCCAAACTTGTCTCAAAGTTAACTTTCCAAATCCCTGCATTTCCCAAATCTGCCTCAAAATTAAATACGCATCCAAGTCCCTGCGTGTCCCAAACTTGTCTCAGAGTTAACTAAGTCCCTGAGTGTCCCAAAGTTAACAATCGAAGTCCCTGCGTGTCCCAAGCATGTCTCAGAATTAACCGAGTCCCTGCATGTCCTAAACATGTCTCAAAGCTAACTAAGTCCCTGCATTAACCAAACATGTCTCAGAGTTAACTAAGTCCCTGAGTGTCCCAAAGTTAACAATCGAAGTCCCTGAGTGTCCCAGGCATGTTTCAGAGTTAACTGAGGTCCTGCATGTCCTAAACATGTCTCAAAGTTAACTAAGTCCCTGCATTAACCAAACATGTCTCAGAATGAACTATGTCCCTGCATGTCCCAAACATGCCTAGAAGATAACTAAGTCCTCATGTAGTCATGTGTCCCAAACATTTTGAAAGTTAACTAAGATCCTACGTGTCCCAACCATGTCGCAAAGTTAACTATCTAAGTCCTTGCATGTCCCAAACATGTCTCAAAGTTAACTAGCTAAGTCCTTATGTGTTCCAAATATGTTTTAGAGTTAACTAGGTCCCTGCGTGCCCCAAACATGTCTCAGCGTTATCTAAGTCCCTGCAAGTCCCAAACATGTCGCAGAGATAACCAAGTCTGTGTGTGTCCCTGCATGTACCAAACATGTCTCGAAGATAACTATCTAAGTCCTCGTGTGTCCTAAGCATGTCTGAAAGTTAACTAAGAACATATGTGTCCCAATCATATCTCAAAGTTAACTATCTAAGTCCTTGCATGTCCCAAACATGTCTCAAAGTTAACTATCTAAGTCCTTGTGTGTTCCAAATATGTTTTAGAGTTAACTAGGTCCCTGCGTGTCCCAAGCATATATCAGCGTTATCTAAGTCCCTGCAAGTCCCAAACATGTCGCAGAGTTAACCAAGTCTGTGTGTGTCCCTGCATGTACCAAACATGTCTCGAAGATAACTATCTAAGTCCTCATGTGTCCTAAGCATGTCTGAAAGTTAACTAAGAACATACGTGTCCCAATCATGTCTCAAAGTTAACTATCTAATTCCTTGCGTGTCCCGAACATGTCTCAAAGTTAACTAAGTCCTTGAGTGTCCCAAACATGTCTCAAAGTTAACCAAGTCTCTGCGTGTTGGTATAAGGCGTTAAACGGAGAGATAAGGATTGATAAGAAAAATGGTTTATAAGAGAGAGAGCGGAGACCGTCAAGAACACATCGACAATAGAAAGAAAACGAGGGGCGAAAGGGGATTATGACAGTAGACAGACACAGGCAGACACAGACACACAGGCAGGACACAGACAAGCAGACAGGCAGACACACAGGAAGACACAGGCAGGCACACACAGACAAGCAGACAGATACATACAGACAGTCAGACACAGACAGACAGACAGGCAGACAGACCTGCGCACATCAAACCCCATTCTCATTGCTTGCAGCTTGTGATCGGCTCCGAGACGAAGTCTCCTTCCGCGGTTGCAAAGACGTGTACGTCATTCGTTATTCATTCTTTTAGTCATTCCGCGCTCCTGTGGCGGTTTAGTGCTGGTTTCTTTGATAAAATAATATGGCGATACAGGTGGAAGGATGAATCCCATAACCTTATAGGGTATGAGGGATTGTTGAAGCAGCTTCGAGGGCAAGAGAATACTCAGGTGGGTGGTTTGCCATTGCCCTCCCAATTTGTTCCCAGCAGGAGTAGCAAGGTCAGGAATTTGTAATTCGTTCAGGGTTCCGGTGATGATTCGTCGACTCCCCGCGAAAAGCCACCGTCGGCACTTCCACGTCCACACGCTCATGCTAGCAGACGGGACGTCCGGCTTAACGTCAATCGCCCTGCCTACAGATCACCAATCTGAGGGCTTGTGTATTGGGGTCGTGAATCGAACCCGAACGCGACACCTGAAAGACGAGGAGGCGACATCACGTTGGTTTGGGATCTGCTGCCCACGATATCAATTATATCCCAACGATATAAACAAGAAAATACATTATTATTCGATGTTTAAAAAACACAATTATATATTTATATGTGTGTGTGTGTTTGTATGTGCATGTCTGTGAGTGTGTGTTTATGTGTAAATGTTTGTGTGTGTTTGTATGTGCATGTCTGTGAGTGTGTGTTTATGTGTGTGTGTGTGTTTGTATGTGTGTAAGTGTGTGTATGTGTGTGTGTTTGTATGTGTGTATGTTTATGTGTGTGAGTGTGTGTATGTGTGTAAGTGTGTGTATGTGTGTTTGTATGTGTGTGAGTGTGTGTATGTGTATGTGTGAGTGTGTGTATGTGTGTGTGTGTGAGTGTTTGTATGTGTATGAGTATGTGTGTATGTATGTGTGTGAGTGTGTTTGTATGTGAATGTGTGTGTTTGTGTGTGTGTGTGTGTGTGTGTGAGAGAGAGTGTGTGCATGTGTGTGAGTGTGTGTTTGTGTGTGTGTGTGTGTGTGTGTGAATGTGTGTTAGTGTGTGTGTGTGAGTGTGTGTTTGTAAGTGTGTGTATGTGTGAGTGTGTGTTTGTATGTGTGTGAGTGTGTGTTTGTGTGTGTGTATGTGTGAGTGTGTGTTTGTATGTGTGTGTCTGTTTGTATGTGTGAGTGTGTGTGTGTGTGTGTGTGTGTGTGTGTGTGTGTGTGTGTGTGTGTGTTTGTGTGTGTGTGTATAGGCCATGTCTGACAAAAATGTATGAACTCTTTACCGATCATGCCCACTGCAAATGGGACGGCCGGCTTAACATCTTTTTTCACTCACAAAGTGAGCTATCATGACGTCCCCGAAAGACGCATAAAGTCCAAAAGCAGATCATTGTGAATCATGGACCCGAGCTGCGAGCTCGAATCCCGTCCCCATACGATCCATCAATGCGCACATAAGCCACCTGGATGGCGGATTAGAGGTGCGCCGGGCGTCGCCGCCACGGAAACCCGCCGCCATGAACGTTTCATGTCGTTCACGCTCCTTGCTCGCATTGCTCTGACAACAGCAGGTGACGATACTCGGATAGAGGGGACCAGTCAGATTTGTAAACATCAAATGTTTGTTCATACCGGATGCTCTGGGCTTGTAAGCATCTTTGAGCGGCTGTGATGCCGAGAGGACTCATCTCATTTACACATCTGCTCGAGAGGAAGTGGAGATGCAAATGGCAGCAGAAAATGGAGAGGGGGTAGTGGTGAGCACTTGTTACTCCCACGCTCCTCCTGTAGGAATTGCGTCTGGTCTTGAACGTTTCCAGGGATGGCAATGGGCCCTGGACGTAACTCCAATGGACCCTGGACGTAACTCCAATGGACACCTGGACGTAACTCCAATGGACCCCTGGACGTAACTCCACCGCGTGGTGGATTGGTGGATTACACAGTGTGCAAAACTACTTAGAAATTAGTTCACCATGGTCTACTTATAAAATTACACCGTGTGCAAAACTTTATGTCCACGCGAAGTACTAGCAGATTGGACAGTCAGCTTAACCTCCCCATTCGTACTTAATGATGCAATTCCCGCCTGCAAAGCATCGCAGAACGAGAGTCAAGAATGAAACTCAGACAAGATGGCTCAAAGTTGAACTATCCTCACTTGCCTTGATCGTGATGGTTGAAAAAGCTGAGAGTCCGCCATGGTCTCTCCATCTGTCCGAGGTGATCGTGACGGGAAGTGTCACGTGATGATTGCTGGTCCTCGCGACGGTCGTCACCTCCGTGATGCCATTCCCATGGCCGCACTCGGTCTTAACGAGGCATTTCGCACCGGGTGGACCCCCTACCACGTTTTACACACCAACCCGGTCTCCACCCAGGTCAGTGCTCGTGTGCTACATTACAAGATCGCCGTTAATCCGTGTCTGAGTCCATATGGTGCGTTTTACAATCCACTTCCATGCCTTCCGTTCTGATCTTCCCTTTAAGAGTTTAAGGTGTGGGGTTCCATGGCAGGCGTCCGGATCATTGCAGGAACCATTGCTGCATCCGTGGACCGTGGTGCATCACGTGCTGCATCGTTGGAATGCTTGGTGGAGAAGAGGAGAGAGTGTGTATATATATATATGTCTGTCTCACAATACACACACACCATATATATATATGTCTGTCTCACAATATATATATATATATATATATACAGTATACTTAATGTATATATATATATATGTCTGTCTCACAATATATATATATATATACAGTATACTTAATGTATATATATATATATGTATACTTAAAATAAAATAAATATATATATATATATATGTATGTGGAAAAATTACATGCCCAGACCAGGAATCGAACCCAGGTCTTCTGGAAAACCGTACCAGTGCTCTTCCATCTAAGCTATCTAGGCGACCTTGACCAAACATGCAATTTCACCACACATATCATATGATTGCCATTCTCTTTCCGTCAATGCTTCCGGGGCACTCGCTACCAACCATGGGAGCACCAACGGCCTGAACACGAGACAGGGTCTTCCTCCAATGGGAGGGGACAAATACATGTCCTCTATTATAAACACCACTGGGTGCGTAGAGAAGCAATTAGATTAATGAACAGGATTAAATAATTAAATTGATATATGTAGGAAAATTACATGCCCAGACCAGAAATCGAACCCAGTATATACGTATATAGATCGTTCTTTGTAACCACCGACTGACTGACATTAATGTTCGGTCCCTTCCGGGTGTCGTAGAAAGCTGAAATTTGGCGTGCCGACGGACATCGAAGCCGATACAACGAGAAAAATCCAAGAACCATCGGAAATCGTCGTAAATGAAAATTTATGTTAAAAAACCCTAAACGCATACGTTTTAAAAAACAAAAACCTCGATCAATATCTAGCATTTAAAAATTGTAATTTCTATGACTGTAAACTGTGATATAAAATCTCAATGAAAATGTACATAAAAACAGTAAACGCGTCCGTAAAATAAATAAATAATCTAAATTGATATCTAGCTGCAGGTCGGTGATGCTTACTATAATAATAAAGCTTCTATTTATTATGTACCAAATACGAAGGATGGTTTGTTATTGATTACAATAATAATAATAATAATGCATTTATTTTATATAGCGCTTTTCAGGAAGCCCAAAGACGCTTTGACAGAGTGCAAAACATAATGCATAGCAAAACATAAAAACAATTGCAAAACAAGAAGAATCAATAGGGAAATATTCAAAGCACAAAGGAGGGAGAAGGAGAGGAGATAGTCAGGGGTTAGATGCTGTGGGTTAAATGTTGAATGCAGTGTTGAACAGGTGGGTCTTGAGTGATGTTTTGAATGTGGTGAGTGAGGAGGAGTCTCTGATGGTGTGAGGTAGCGAGTTCCAGAGGGTGGGAGCAGCGATGGAGAAGGCCCTGTCCCCCCAGGATCTAAATTTGGTCCGGATGGGGGGGGGGGGGTCAGGAGGTTGGTACCAGCAGAGCGGAGGTTGCGGGTGGGAGTGTGTCTGGAGAGGAGGTCAGCCAGGTAGGATGGGGCCAGGTTATGGAGGGCTTTGTAGGTCAAGAGGAGGATTTTGTACTGGATTCTCTGGGAGATGGGGAGCCAGTGAAGCTTGTAAAGGACGGGGGTGATGTGATCGCGGGTCCGGGAATGGGTGAGTAGACGGGCAGCGGAGTTCTGAATGTATTGGAGTTTATTGGTGATTGTTGAGGGTGAACCATAAAGGAGGCTATTGCAGTAGTCCAGACGGGAAGTGATGAAGGCGTGGATGAGGGTTTCTGCAGCCACGGAGGAGAGGGATGGACGGAGACGGGCGATGTTTTTCAGGTGAAAGAAGGCTGACTTTGTGATCTGTTTAGTGTATTTGTCGAAGGAGAGGGTTTGGTCAAAGATGATGCCAAGATTCCGGATGTGAGGGGAGGTGGATACTGGGAAACCGTCGATGTTGAGGGCAAAGTTATGGGTGGACTTGGTGAGCGTTTTTGGGCCAATGATGATTATTTCAGATTTATCACAGTTAAGCTTGAGGAAGTTGATTTGAAGCCAGGATTTTATTTCAGTGATGCAGTTTGTCAGGATAGAGTGGGTGGCGGTGGAGATGGACTTGGTGGAGATGAAAAGCTGGATGTCATCAGCGAAGCAGTGGAATTGGAGACCATGACGGCGGATTAAGTGACCGAGGGGGGACAGGTAAAGGATGAAGAGGATGGGGCCAAGAACTGAACCTTGGGGGACACCTTGGGGGAGGGGAGCAGTGGGGGATTTGCAGTTATTGATGGAGATGAACTGACGTCTGTCAGAGAGGTATGATTTAATCCAAGAGAGGGCAGTGCCGGTAACGTTAAAGGTGGTTTCAAGTCGGGTGAGGAGGATGGTGTGATCGATGGTGTCAAAGGCGGCGCTGAGGTCGAGGAGGATGAGAATGTTGAGGTTGCCAGCGTCAGAGGAGAGGAGAAGGTCGTTGGTGATTTTGAGGAGAGCAGTTTCAGTACTGTGGTTGGAGCGGAATCCGGATTGGAATGTTTCATACAGGTTATTGGCAGAGAGATGATGTTTGAGTTGAGTGGCTACAGCGCGTTCCAAAACCTTTGACAGAAAGGGTAGGTTGGAGATGGGTCTGAAGTTGTTTAGGGTGTCAGGGTTTAGTCCAGGTTTTTTCAGAATGGGGGTAACAGCAGCAATTTTGAGGGATGGTGGGACGATGCCTGTAGACAGGGAGGAGTTTATTGTTGCAATGATAAGTGGAGAGAGAGCAGGAAGGGAGGCCTTGACAAAGCTGGAGGGGATGGGGTCAAGAGTGCAGGTGGCAGTTTTCATTCCGATGAGGAGTTCAGAGAGGTCAGTAGGGGAGACTGGGGAGAATTGAGACAGGGGATGGCAGGATGCAGCGGTGGTCAAGCTGTTGTAGATGTTTTCAATTTTGCGTTGGAAGAAAGAGAGGAAGGAGATGCAGTTGTCTATTGTGAATGACTGGGTGGTGGTGTTCAGGGGGCTGAGGAGTTTGTTTATTGTAGAGAAGAGTGCTTTTGGGTTTCCGGAGCCAGAGTGCATAATTTGAGAGTAGTAGGCGGAGCGGGCGTGGGAGAGGGCATCTTTATAGTGTTGTATGTGGTCCTTGTAGGCCTGGGAGTTAACTGTGAGACCTGTTTTATTGCGGAGTCTTTCAAGTTGGCGAGCACGAGAACAATGTGTAGGCATACCCCACTACTATATACATACACAGTCCTGGCTAAAAATATTGTTACCCTTACACTTTTTTTTCAAATAATGCACCATTTCATCCAGAAATTTGTTGATATAAAAAAATATTTTGGTATCCACAAATGTATTTCTTTGGTTTGCAATGGAACAAAACAAAAAAGCTGAAAAAATTACGAAGTCTTAGCTTATTCCACACATAAATCCTAAAATGGCCCGGATAATATTATTGGCACCTTTTAGAGGTTGTTAGAAATAATTGGATTTCAAGCAGGTGATTCTCCTTTACTTTGGAATTGAACTCACCTATGCTGAGTTGCATGTGCCTGCAATATAAAAATCATTCATTCAACCAGTTTGAATAGAGAGAAGGCGTCATTCTGCTGTTTTGTGTCACTGTGTGTACCGCAATGAGCATGGAAAAAAATAAAAGAAAAACTAGAGAATTGTCTGAGGACGTCAGACACAAGATTATAGCCAAGCATGGACAATCTCAAGGCTACACGTCCATCTCCAGATACCTTTGTTACGTGCTCCTCCCCAAACCCCGGTCACGGTGTACCTCCGAGCCCCGAGAGGAGTCACGGCAGAAAGATGTGTTATTCTGTATGTCAAAGATCAATGGTGAAACCACACCAATTGTTACCAACAAACAAGTATTGTATTAAGATCACACAAGAATAACAGTACAAAAAACAATAGTAATCAATTGTACAACAAATATATCATTCCTATGATGGTACCATCACTTTCGTACAATATAACTCACTGTGCTCCAAGTGAACGAAAAGAACATCCCCAATGTCTCTATCCCGGCTTCAAGCCAAAGTTGATCCACGCTCCAGTGATCGTCAGAACGTTGTCGAATCGAGACCAGAATCCCTTTCGGTTGACAGTGACAGTCACGCTGCCAAAGATGAGTAAAGTTGCCCTCAAGGCGACTGGGAAATCACTCCTTTGGATATGGACGTTCAACGGCTCCCTTTACGGTGAACCGCAAATTTCCACTCAAAATCCACGTTACACACACACACCAGCTTAACTTCTGGAGGCGGTGAAATGGTTGAAGCGAGGCAAAGAGCCCAGAGTGATGCGAAATCAGGCGCGAGACAAAAACGGCCAACGAGCCTCTTCTCGAGACGCAACTGCCCTCAAACAACGATTCTCTTCGGAATCAACCGCAAAACCTGACCGTCCTGACACGCAGGTTGATCTGTCACAGCAATAACAACTCTGTCGCAGGAATCCCTTTCACAGAAAACCCAAAGTTCACTCGTGACCCTCGTTCGCCAACGTTTGCTCAAGACCTCTAAGCAGCTCGGCCTCTTGTCCGACTCACTCGCTCCGCCTCCTTTTCCTCTTCTTCTTCTTCGTCTTCGTCCGGTTCCGGTTTCTTTTAAAACATTAACTTTTTTTACCTTTTGAAAATAGTAATCTCTATTTCACTTAAACGACAACAATTGTAGTACATGCAACCAAAAATGTTTACAGTGGATGAGAACCACAACAACGGAAGTGACAAATCCGTAACACCTTGATGTTCCTGTGTCCACCGTACACAATGTTATCAGGAAGTTTAAGGCCCATGGCACTGTAGCCAATCTCCCTGGACATGGCCGCAAAAGAAAACTTGATCGAGGATTGCAGCGAAGGATTGTTCGAATGGTGGAGAAAGCACCTCAATCAACTGCCAAACAGATTCAAGCTGACCTTCAGACACAAGGTATGACAGTTTCAACTTACACCATCCGTCACCAACTCAATGAAAGGGGGTTCTATGGTAGGAGACCCAGGAGGACCCACTGCTATTAGAGAGACATAAGAAAGCCCAACTAGAGTTTGCCAAAACACACCTGAACAAGCCAAAATCCTTCTGGGAGAATGTCCTGTGGACAGATAAGACCAAATTAGAGCTTTTGGTAAAGCACATCATCTCTATGTTTACAGAAAACAAAATGAAGCCTTCAAAGAAAAGAAAACACCTTCCCTTCAGTCAAACATGGAGGAGGTTCAGTGATATTTTGGGGTTGCTGTGCTGCCTCTGGCACTGGGTGCCTTGAATGTGTTCACGGCATCATGAAATCAGGAGATTACCAAGGCATTTTGGAGCGCAATGTTGAACCCAGTGTCAGAAAGCTGGATCTCCTTCGAAGGTCATGGGTCTTCACTTGACTACACTTATTTTGTCCAAAGTCTGTGCTACCAAATATTAAGTCTAGGATGTAAATAATTTTATCAATGCCATTTCTTCATTATTTTCTAAGTTAATTAAGGATATATTAAGTTCTGAATGAAGAACAAAGGTTCTGTAATATTAACAGTGAAATAAAGAATTGTGGAGACCAAATACATTTGTCAATTTCAACTTATTTTTATTGAAAATTGTGAGTTATTTGAAAAAAGTGCAAGAATGCCAATATTTGTGGCCAAATATATTTTTGGCCATATATATATATATATATATATATATATATATATATATATATATATATATATATATATATATATATATATATAGTTCGAGGCAAACTCAGCTCTGGGTTTAATCATCGGTGGTGGTCTGAAAGAGGCTTTTTTAATGGCGTCAGCAGCTGTGCACTCACTGCAAAACACCCACTGGGTGATGAAGAATAAGACGAATAGACGAAGTAGAAGAAGAAGAAGAAGCGCTGCAGCTATACTCAGGTACCCCATCCACACAAGTAGCAGTACACCAACTACCTCTATACCTCTCTACTTGGTTTCTTTGTTACACACAATTAATGTCTGGAGATCACGGGTTGATTCATCGAATGCATTTTTTAAGTTGTGAGCACTTTTAGAAGATGATGCGTAACTATTACTAACATTTCTGTCATGATGGCACCATATTTACACTTAAACCCAATTACGTACCATACATATCCTTAAACGTTTTTAACATCGCTTACCTCGTATGATCATTATCGATCTGTAATCGTTCATATACACTCGTTGATGTTACTTGTGTGTCTCTACTGTTGTGGCGGTTACCTTATGTGCAGGTAACCGCATGTGGCGGTTACCTTATGTGATTACCTTATTTGGGCATAATACACGTGCACGGGCCTGTTGGACTTGTGGTTGTGCGGACGTGACGCACGCGCGGTTGCCGGAGCCACGCCCTCCGAAGAGGGCTTTTGGCCTTATATAAGCGTGCTGACTTCCGTTCGAGTTTAGTGTGCTGGATCTTGCTGTTACAATAAACCATCTTCGAACCCTACGAATGGCCTCGTTCTCTCGCCTTCCGCGACTCCTAAACTGTCTGTCTGTTCCCCTCTCTGTCAGTTCGTCGACCGCAACCCCTTGTGCTTAAGCTCTTCCATGATCCTCGACTTCTGCATTAACTTCCGGAATGGTGTCGAGGAATTGCTCTCACTAACGAAGAACCCGTCCTTCGCTGGGTTCTTCGTTAAGATAATTCCACCCGGAATTAGGGTATGACTTGTAATACTCCCTCCCACCAGGAACGGTGCTATACAATACATACTGTATTTACTGTACATAGAGAGAACTGGGGTCCTCCCCCCACCCCGAACACTATTCCATAGAGTGATTCTGGAGTAAAATAAGAATTCTATAATACAGTATATATAAAGCTCTTTCTAACCACTCATTCACTCACTCACGAATATAAATGTTTAGTACCTTCTATGTGGGGTAGAAAGTTCAAATTTCACATACTGCTGCAACTCAAAAGCAATATCCCAGGAGAAATCAAAAAACCTTTGGAAAATGTCCATAAATAAAACTATCCGAAAATAAAAGTCGGCCAGTGTAGCCTCAGTCTGCTCATTGAATGGCACATGACCCAAGACAATGGAGCTGACACTGGAACTGGTTGCTAGGCAGCGGTAACAAGCACTCGTTCTCCCTCTTATTCTACAACCTTTTCCGTGTTTACATGAAAATTTACTGCAGCTGTAAACTTTTAAATAAAGAGCTCATTCTAATCACTAATTGTTGATTTATTTGAGTTATTTAGCTATTTGCAGAATGCAAGCGCAATGGGATTTTAAAACAGTCGAAGGCGACCGGACTTTACACATTAAACCGGACTTAGAAAGGAAGCAATTACAAGTGATTCCTATGTCTCTGTCTTTGATCTATGATGTGCTTAAGTATTTATTGGTTTTAAAAATCGCTAATTAGTAAGTGGTCATAGTAATGAGCAATTTGTTATTTACGAAGTGATTGTTGTAAGAATAGCACACTTTAAGTATTGCATATGTAATTATATTGAATTTTGGGTCACATGACTTGCCATTTTTTGGTCATTGTTTGATTCAGTTAATTATGAATATGCAACATTTTTAGTTTATCTTTTGGCTTGAATATCATTGTAACCTCATGCTCTTGAATAGAAATCTCCCACACAATCCACATCATCAACAAGAAAGAGCAATCAGAGATTGCAGACCCTCGCCAGGATGTGTATTTGTGGTTTTTAAGGCTTTTGTGGTAAAACAAATATGGCGGCCGAACCACGTGACCGATGTGTCATTTTTTCTAAGGTGTAGCCCATAGGGCTAAGCAGTCCAGAACAGTGTTTGTCCATCCGTCCCCTCAAACGTATACCAATCGGAGCTGAGGATATGGTCACATGACAGCGTGATGTGATTACGTCGGTTTAAGTGGTTTAAGGTTTAAGCATTTGAGCAAGCACTCCATTCAAAACTGTTAAGGAACGGCTGGCTTGGCAAGCGCTAGCTAGCTGCTTGGTAAATGAGCACACCTTCAACCCTTGTGGGGTATATAGATTATAGTAGACCTTCCCTCAGTTCTGTAAGTAGAACTTACCTCATGGATATCGGGATTCCTCCATATTTCTTTGTTTAATGTTATAAACAGTATTAGCGACTGTTTAAAAAGCTAATCATACGTGTTTGTGGTTTATAGTATTTTGCAAGTCTTGCTACGCCCCTGTTAGACTTTGGGTCTTGTTTTATCTCCACCAATTTATCCCTAGGTGACGGTCAATAAATTTCATCTTGATCGGATGAAGTTTTGTACTTGTCGATTTATGACGTCACAATAAAGACCATCATTAATGACATCATCATTAACATATGTTTTCCCCATGGGAAGTGCTTTACAATGAGCCACCTTTAAAAAAATTTCCATGAAGCGGTTTATATATAAGGTGTCGAGGTGCAAAGTTCTTCTGTTTTTCCAAGATGGCGCCTACCACGTGTCCTTGTGCCGTCATAATTATCATTAAAATTCCATGTCCGGGGTCTTAAGCCCTGCTGTATCTGGAGCTGCGATATGAAATGGTGGAGCCCATGGTGGAGATCATTGCCACGTAGCTCTTCATCCAAAAACATCATAGGTAGTGACGAGGTGAAAAGTGCAAAGCAATGGACAAAAAGAAAATGCACAATTCTACTTCCGCCATCCAAATTTACTTACAACTCCTTTTGTTCCGTTCTGCCCAATCAAAAGGAAACTTATCAAAGTGCTCGCCATCTTGGTGACGTCACTGCATTCTGGTGGGTGTATAAAAAAGCTCCATGTTGCAGGGATGCTGTTGTTACCACACGTACACGGAGCAGCGAAAAGCGGGGTAAAGTAATTGATTGACAGTGTCTGTCTGTCTGTCTACAAACGTCAGTTTATGATCGAGGAACAAATTATTTATATTTAATGTTTTATTTTGAACATGAATCGGAAAACGAACCTGTGGTTTTACTGTACTTTGGCTCTGGATTCGTCTTGATCGGACATGCGCGGAGAGGAGTGAGATTTCTTTTTTACTTCCTGTCTGTCTGCCAAACAAAATTGAAAATCATTACAAACAGGAAACCTGTTCTGCTTTTAAGGACGTCAAAAAGGACACAAACAACAGGTACGAATAACTCGTGTGGCGTGTGAAACAAGCATTCTGAGTATTGCGCTGCAATACATGTCCCCTCCGGCAGTCTGTCGTCCGGAAAACGGTTGGGGAAATTACCAAAGTTCAAAGTGCCATAACTTTGTCAAAAATGATCGAAACGTCGTGAAGTTCGAACTTGATCTGTAACTTATCATGAGGAAACCATGTGCCAAGTTTGAAATCATGAGCATTAAGAGTTTAGAAAAAAAAGTCCGGGAAACTGTTCTTTGCGTGACGGACAGACAGACTGACAGACCGACAGACTGACAGACGGAGGGACGGAGTGCAAACCTATAGTCCCCTCCGGTGTACACCGGTAGGGGACTAATAAGGTGGTTTAAAAGACACTGCGTCAACAGCCATAAACCTCCAGAAATATTTTTTCAATAACTTTTAAATTCTAAATTTAAGTTCTTTAAGTAGTTGAACACGAGAACAGAAATTACGTTTTTGGCACTCTCAAAACCCTTCTGATTATCAGTTCTTGGACAAAATATTAGAACGTCATCAGGACCAATCAAATTCGCCGCTCGAAGACCACGCCCATATCCTTGTTTCTCAAGACTGCGAGGGGTAACGTGTTCGATGAACTCTCTAGTTGCTGATGTTTCAAATACCATCCCATCACCCACCCTCTGGGGGCTGGCAGGATGGCTTTTGGCTTAGGCAGGATGGCTTAGAGGTACAAACACTCCCCTCTAATAAGGTATGTGGTCACGTGGGTAAGAATGGGTAGGGAGAGAAGGATGTACAGGTTGGACAAGATGGATACAGCCACAAAGTCCGAAAGACAGAAGTGGCAGGAAAACCTTGAAACTTGGAAAGGTGGGCATGGGGAGTATTAATGGGGGTCGAGAAGATCTTGGTTACGTACCTGTGATGCTGCTGAACAGGTGTCTTGAAACCTTGGGTGGAGGAATGCGATGGAAGAGAATGGGAAAGGTGGTTCCACGTAGGTGGAAAAACAAAACGAGGAACGAAATCTGAATGAGTTTTTTTTATGAATGAATATAATTTTTTGTGAATATGAATGACTTTTTATATGAACTGTTTTTACGGGAAAGGATTTTGTGGGTTTCGTTTCCTTGTGATTGTGAACTTTATCCTTTAAAAGTTGAGCGCGTCATTACATTCGATTCACAGATCAATATCGACCATTTTTCGTACTGATAATGATTTATGCTCAAAACTTATAAATCGGTGAAGTGCACACGTGACCATCGAACACTGACCCTTTTGGATGATAATGCTGAGATCTCTATTCGTATCATGATCACGAATCACGAATCACATCCAAATCAAAGATTTCACTTCAACGGTTCAGTTTGAATTTGAAAAGTCAGGAAACTTTATACGAAGCTCAATCGTGAAGTCCCACGGTCATGGAACGTCATGTACAGAGCCGATTAATGATCTAATAGATATGATGATGATGCAATCGTTTGACTTCTCCTCCTCCCCTTGCTCCTCCCCGCCTCTCCGTCACACCCGCTCTCCTCTCTCCGTCGCCCCGCCCTCCTCTCTCCGCCGCCCCGCCCTCCTCTCTCCACTCCCCCCTAATTTGCATCGCGCTGTTCAAATGTTCCGAAAAAAACTCGTTTTACTTTGTCCGAGTTCAGGAGCAATTGCACTCACTCGGGTTGCTTTTCCCTATCGACCCACTCGGAGTTAATCGGGTTTCACGGAAGCCATGACGCGGACAGGTAGGTAGGGGTCCCGGGGGCTTTCCCAGAGTCCCTCGGAGTTTCCAAACGAGTGGGGTCGTTCCCAATATACAACTGATCGAGGGGGTGGCACTGGATTCCGGAAAGTACAATAAAACTTTCCTTCATTAATAAACTGTTCAATTTGCTTCTCTATTTGGAATTCGCCATTGCGAGTATCGCTACCCGAAATACGCATACGGAATACCCATATATCGGAAAATTATGGAATAACTTTTACAGGGTTTGGATAGAGAAATATAATTGGCCTCGGGGATTTACAAATCGCAAACTTCGGTGAAGTCGATTTTAAAGAGGTGGAATGTTTTAATGACGTCATCACATCGCCACGTCGTTTGAATGAAAAGAAGGTATTTTCCGGCTGTATTTCGATAATGTGACAGTGAGCCCTCCCACATCCTCTACCCCAGTTGGAATACCGCATCGGCCTGGCGTCATCGATTCACGAAGTTCTGCAATCGGTGCGAAAAGCGATTAAAGCGTGAGAGCGATTTAATTATCGGAGCGTTTCACAGGGCGGAGCGGACGGAGGGCGGGAACATGACGTCACTAGGATGTAACGCCAAACAAGGTGAGATGACGCTCGGGCTCTGCCTTTATAACCGAGCTACAGGAAGTCATTGAGTATTTCGATCGAGAGCGAGACCTCGCGAGGTTCTCCCATTCAGACGCGCAACAATTACCCGGCGTCCTCAACGACCGAGCCGAAGCGTCACCACGGCGCATGGCCCCGTGAGCTCGGGCGCCACACCCGCAGCGATGGTCGTCATGGAGACCTGCGACGGGTCGAGGAGAGCCCTGACCCTGCTGGGCGCGCTCGAGTGCGATTCGCTGCGCGCGCTCCTGCGAGAATCGAGCGACAACGGCGAGCGGTGCAGAGACCGCGAGAGGGACTCGGCCGTGCTGGGCAGGTGTCTCCTGCTCGACTGCCGCTCCTTCCTGGCGTACAGCTCCTCGCACATCTGCGGCTCGCTCAACGTACATTCGAACCCCATTTTGCTGCGGCGTCGGGTGCGCAGGCACCACGGCCCTGGTCCTGGCCCGCTACCCCTTTCTCAGCTCGTGCCGAGCGCCGAGGCTCGGGCGAGGCTCCAGGCGGGACTTTACTCGGCGCTGGTGCTGCTGGACGAGAGGAGTCGGGACGTCGGCACGCTGCGGCCGGACTGCACGCTGGCCATCGCGGCCGTGTCCCTGGTGGAACAGTCTCACGGGATACCCGTGTACCTCCTCAAAGGTTAGCGCGTGGCCATTTCGTACCTGATTGGATATTATATATAATAATCTATCAATTATACACTAATATAAACCATCTCCAGTAATCAGATAAACTGAATGATTGAATTAACGTGGTGTTCATAGAGTGCATGATGCCCTCTACCTGTATCAAATTTCCTGGTATTAAATAATTCCAAAATCCCAGTATATTTTGAGTATTAGCCTGAAAAACATTTTCTTGTATTGCTGTTTCCCTGAGATGTCCGTAAAATATATTTAAAGACATTCCAGAGTGGAATCTCATTCCAGCTGAGCAACATTCTTTTTTTTTTTTATTGTCTTGGTCGTAAAGTATTCCTCTATTTCCGCCTTTTGTTTCCCAGGTGGCTACGAGTTGTTTTGCCAAGAATTCCCAGAGCTGTGCGTCAGTTCCAGTTCGAATCCTTCCACCACGTGCAAGGCATCCACACGTCTCGCGACGACCGGAAAAGGCGACCAGGTATAAACCCTCCGCCATTACCTGCCGAGCACACGTGATCGTCCAGCTCGAGGATATCTGAACCCACAGTGTCACATCTTGTGGACTTGAAATATGTAATCTTCCCTAAATGGCAATGCCTATGTCACCAAAATTGGCCTCGGGGATTTACAAATCGGGGAGCAGGGGAGAATGGGGGGATGGGGGGAAAGGGGAAGGGAGGGGGGAGGGGGAAGGGATGGGGAGGGGAGAGGTGGAGAGAGTGGGGGGAGGGGAGGGAGGGGGCCATCAGTAGCGTGGTACAATCGCCCTTGACTAATCTTGGTTAGACCCGGAGACCTTGTGTGTGTATATCGCTCCGGATGCCACACGATTCCTAGACATGGCGCACATGGTGCGTGGGCAATATCTGATGACTCCTTGTTCTGGTGCTGCGGGTTGGAGGCGGCGGACATTCTGTCCTGTGCCGTGTATTTGAACAGGTTCCAAATTTGGGGGGCTTTACCTTCCATGCCTTGTGACTCATACGCTTCCGAATGATTGCAAGAATTATTTATTTAATCTAAAGTCCCTTGAAATGTCCTTTGTTTTGGATGTGAACTCAGGTGTTCTCTTACAGGGTGGACCAGTAGAGATCTTGCCTTTTCTCTACCTGGGGAACGCGATGCACGCGGCCCGGCGGGAAGCGCTCGACTCGCTTGGAATCACTGCGCTGCTAAACGTCTCGTCTGACCTTCCCAACCACTTTGAGGGTCTTTTCACCTACAAGTCTATTCCCGTGGAAGACAATCAGAAGGCTGACATTGGTGCCTGGTTTCTGGAAGCCATCGACTTCATCGGTGAGTTTATATTTCTAATAGTCATCGGGCTTTGAGTGATTCATGCATCACTCATGGGATGGCCACGGACATTAGGAGACACCGTTGTACTTTTAGATGAAATGCAATGCCATTGGATAACCGTGGACAAATCGGTGTGATCCATGGGATTTTAACCTGAGATATTTGGGATGTTTGGAGTCAAAAGCTGAAACTGTCCTGAAGAAGTATTTCTGCTTTGGAACATCATCCGTCGCAACCTCAGTTGAAAAAAAAACCCATTTGACTCTCAGGGTAGTTTGAATGCGATTCCGTTGGTATCAGTTATTCGAGTAATGCACGTGATGCTTTGTAGTTGAGTCACCATGCCTCCACGTGTTTTGACTTGCCACGCAAGCGTGAAGGGTAGGTGTGGTCGCCTGAACCTGGTGATAAGTATGCAAATTGGCGGTCTCGCCATCAGTACCACCGCACGTATATTGGCGATTGGGTGGCCATTTTTGACTGTGGCACTTTCCCAACGGACGCAGTCATGACCCTGAGAGCCATCGACAGATCAAAGGAGGGGAAGAATTTGTGGCCTGATATAGTCAGCGAGAATGGCGTGCCGAACCGATATGTCAGGCCGCATGCAGGCCCACATATTAAACCGCTGATGCTTTTAAGGCCCCGAGCTACATGCGCAGTCCAACGACTGATTCCTGTTTGCGGAATGTCACAAAGAGGTTTGTCATTTCTGACGTCTGTGGTTGCTTATTTCACCCACCCATTTTTATGTTCAATCACGTTTTCCTTAGGGTGTTAGGATAGCCCTGGTGGTATTTGCAGCTCTCCTCGAGGTGAAAGTATTGGGGGTGACTCGATTAACAGTCATGTTGGTATTTTATTTGTGGGTTGTACCCATGATGCACATCCTGTTAAGTTTTGAGAAGGAAATCCTAGAATCTAGATGCTGTGCTCCGTATCAAAAGGCAGTGTTTCCTTTCAGTCAAGTTTTCAAACATTTACCTGTCACCTGCATGTTTACCACTTTCTTGTGAACCTAAACCATCTTGGTGAACCTCAACATTTGGTGGTTTTCCAACATCTGCGGCATTCTTTCTTGGTGTAACCTTGTGTTCTGTAATGGGCTGATGATTATGATGATCTTGGCATTGGCCTAGATTACAGAAGGGAGCCCTCTGGATTTTTAAGTACGAATTAACACAAAGACGACCGGATTTGTTGGGTGGAAAAACTTTGCTAACCCTAACCCTAACCCTAACCCTCCGTAACCCGTCTCTCCATCCTCCGTCCGTGCCCCGTTTCATTTGCAGACTCGGTGCGCCAGGGCGGTGGACGCGTGTTCGTGCACTGCCACGCCGGAATCTCCCGTTCCGCCACCATCTGCCTCGCATACCTCATGAAAACGCAGAGCTTGCGTCTCGACGAGGCCTTCGACTACATCCGGGAACGGCGGAGCGTTATTTCTCCCAACTTCAACTTCCTGGGACAGCTGCAAAGCTTCGAGGCTCAGATCCTGTCTCCTGACTCATCCCGGTCTCAGCCGGAAGTCTTGCCGCCCACAGACATCCCCGCAGAATAGCTCCTCGGATTTCGCTCTTTTCATCGGCTCTTGGGTCCGAGGCACGGTGGCAAGCTGGCCTTGTCTGTCCATTCCTCGAGAACGTCGTAATAGCAGATGCGGTTTGCGGTGGGACTTGACCAGCAAAACTTGTGGACAATAAGAGTTTGAGAAAAGAGCATTTTCTTTCTCGGTAGGATCCCATCTGCTCGATTGCAAGCACAGTCTATTTCCCGATATTTTGTGTGCAATATATTTATTATTGTATTATTACCGGTCCAGTACAAGGGCATTAATCAAAGGAATTGTTAACAGCACTGTACATACTTCCTTAATCCAGATCACTGTGCATTTTCGAACTTGCAATACATCATGGTAGCCAATGGTTTCCCCGTCATGAAACCGAACCGTCTACGATTCCTCACGTCCTGCCCTTTATCAATCCGTCGTGTGAGACCCGCGTCACCTGGACTTCCACGTCGAGATGGAGGGAGGTCGTCGAGATGTGATGGCTTCGTTTGTTTTTCACCTCGAGCTGATGTGCGGATCAACTGAAGATGGTGCAATCTACTGAGTTTCTCCAGGTTTCAACGAGTATCTTGTGACCAAAGCTGGAAGTGTTTGAGTTCCGATATCGATTCTAACGGACCATCGAATAACAAATCCATGAGGCACTGATTTCTTTTTTTTATTATTATTTCACTGTTTTCAACTGTACATTCAACTTTTTTTTGTCTAATTCGTCTATTTTTTCACTAAAATGGAATTTCTAGTACTGTGTTCCAGTCAAAGTACTCAATGTATAAGGTACCAGCATATAGCAATAATGTTTTGCTACCATACCTCTTACTGAAGTTGCTGTTTTGACCTGTTTGTCGCTGTCTTGTGATTTAATTTCTCAGGTTTCACCGACAAGTCCTGATTGGTGGCTGGTTCTTTTCTCAGGCCTGCGGTGATTGGTCGAAAGGGCCTCGGTGCCTATTTGTTGACGATTCCATTCTTCCATTTCTGATTGAAAGGTCGATTTCGCACCGGTAAAGAGAGTTCATCGTGCGTGAGGCCCTGATAACCCAGCCACCCAGGCATACTATATAGGGTCTTCAATCACTTTCTGGAGTGTCATGCACTCCTTGCAACTGCCTGGCTTAATAAGGACCAGAGCTCGTGAGTTAAGTGTCTACGTTCGACC